>NC_141310.1:11750000-12022500 GCF_037954325.1 Fistularia commersonii
TGACAATCTCACTTGCTCTATAATATAAGAACAGGACATGAAAAAATATGGCTGAAATCCCTTCTCCTCTGTCTGTGTTGTTTTTGTGGATCCAGGTCTCTTCCCTTGTTGCTTCGTTCCTCCTCTGCCTCTGACGACAGACAGATCTTGCATCATATAAGCTAACACTGCGGTATTACCGTATATACAACCAAACCACGAAATTGCCAAGGTGCAGGATATAGATCTTCATTTCAACAACATTGTGGATAATATGACGTTAAGCAGGCACGTCTAGCTGGGAAAGATACAGACCCTTTTGCACTGTAGGAACTTTTTGCAGTTTTTTTTTTAAACTCGGACGTTTCTTTCAGGTGTTCGGACAGCGGGGGACGGCCCTTGGACCTCAGGGCCTAGAACAGGGGTGTCAAACATACGGCCCGCGGGCCGGAACCGGCCTGCAAGGGGATTCGATCAAGCCCGCGGGATAATTTGAAAGCGAAAAAATGCATAAAAGACAAGGATTTATTTTTTTAAATTAAATTGCAATTCAAGAATTTTCCGCTAGGAGGCGCATTATTTTGGTCAGAGTAGACGACAATCCGCATCGCTGAGATGGACCAATCAGCAGACGTTATCAATGCACCACCTGCTGCTTGTTACCACGTTGTTTCTACACTGTTCTCTACCTCCCCGCTACTCCCTCATTAGCCAAAATGTCGTTACCAAAACAGAGAAAAGTAGTTAGAGTGTAGAATTTTCAAAGAAAAATGGACTACGTCCTATTTATTTACGGAGACGCACGGGAAACCTTTGTGCTTAGCGTGTTTGCAACAAGTTTCGGTATTTAAGGAATATTGTAAGGTGTAGGCAGGGATTCAATTTAGATTTTATATGCACATGCATAAATGGTTTAAAAATCCCTTCCTTTATAAGTTTCATTTAAAGTGCATTACTGTATTTTTCAATACCAATTACTTGTTAAAGTTTTGTGCCTTTGTACGATCAGTGGGATCGCATGATCACATGATTGCAATGCATACATGTGAATGATAGAAGTAAATTGCAGTTTTATCTAAGGAAATATGAGGTGTTTCATGAAATGTTTTGTTAAAGGTTTGGTCATTAAATTCCAAGATTTTCCTAATGTCCTTGTACTTCTTTACACCAAAATAGAGGACATACATGATATTTTGGTGATTTATTGTTGAGTATGGTATTATTTTAACGGTCCGGCCCACTTGACATCTACCCAGGCCGTATGTGACCCGCGATGAGAAATGAGTTTGAAACCATGAAAAGACCCTCCGTCAGAGTAGGAGCTATTGCGGTTTTAGGCCAGGGGTGTCATAGGAACTCATGTGATGTAGGTGCTCGGTAGAACTCATAAGCAACGTCCATTTCCAGATTCTTCAGTGCGGAGATTGTTAAAAACTATCAAACTATCACCGGTTAGCTGCCTTCGTATGAGAAATTGGACAGAACTGGCAAGAAATGGAGCAACAAAGATATCCAAGGTCTCCCCCCACAGAGGGGGTTTCCAGGGCTCGTGGGGGAACATCTACATTTTGGGAAAAATAAGTACAGAGTTAGCGAATGCTAACACAGCGAAGCAAAGCGGGGACAAAATAGTAACAACCCATTTGACAGTCTGTGGTTATTATTCCTGCCAAAATAAATGTTCTGGTAACTCTGCTCTCAATATTGACCGTGTTGTAAGGGACACTACCGTGGTCCCTTAGTGCCAACCGAATGGAGGAGTTCCCCTGAAGGATGCGAGTTCCTGGAAAGAAATTTGTTCTGTTCATGGAAGTTTTCTGTCTGAAAGCCTTTTGTAGCACCAAATTTAGGCCAAAAAAACAAACAGGAAAAAAACAACCTAAAAGAGCAATTTTGAAAATGAATGAACAAGAACACATTCTATGACTTCGCCTGGAGACACTGCAGCTCAGGCAAGTTACTACAAGTAAAGATTTAAAATATGATCAAAGATATAAACAGGGCCGCTTCAGTTGCACCCTGGTGGGCCGCTTAAAAAAACGACTTACTCACGATGTACGACACATCAGAAGTTTAAAACAACTATTTCCAGGACCCGCCATCCTCATCCGTGCCTCGTAAAGCCACAGAACTGAAACAGAGTCTGCGGTTTTTTTGATTGGATTCAGTATATTTGACTGGTCTGCTTTTGTTTAGTGAACAAAATTAGTCAAGTTGAGACCAACTGAATACGATTTGGTCTAAAACAGCTCAGACTGCTAACGCAGTAGCATTTCTCCACCGTGTGGAAATGTCACCGATATGGAAACAAGAAAATGAACGGTCACGGGGGGAACATCGAGACCGACTCATAAGTGACGTGAAAAAAAAATAAAAAGCACGGCTGAGCCAAATTCGGGGGGCGGGGGGGGGGGTACGAGACCGAAAGGACGACGTGACCCCGGGACGTCGACGGTCCGCCCACGCACGCCGCGCGCCTTCTCAGAAAGCTAATATGATTTGGAGCGAACAAAACAAAACATGCGGGATATTAAAGCTGGACAGTCATTTTATGATTCTTTGCAAAATGCACTCGGGGACACAATTTTGCAAGAGTCCAATTCAAGAATGAAATAATAACCGTTTCCATTACGACTCCATAAACAGCTTTAATCATGTCTAGCCGGACGGTTGTCGTGCAGGTTTATTGCATCATGATTGTGTTTCTTGATTGTTTTTGCCCCGCTTTCTCTATTTGTTATTCATCTTCTTTCACGGAGGGGAACGTACGTTGTCGGGAATAGAAGTCATTCGGCGTGTCACGTCTGCTCCCGCTTTCTTTCTTTTTTTCGGCAAATCAAAAACCGAGAGGAGCCCGCGAGTCATTAGGCCAGGATGAAGTGATCGACTGTAAAAAATGTAATGCAGGGAGAGAGGAAAACAAACAATGACCTTCGCGGGGGGAAAACAGAAGGAAAATTGAGCTCGGTGAAGGCAGTATAACATTAATTTATGCTCAAGGGATGAGTCTGACAATATCAGCCGCAATAAATCTGCTGTTGTGCATCAGAACGGGTGAATATATTTGTCTTTATGCAGTTAACTGGAAGCTGCATTTTGAATAATAATTCTTTTAAAAGAGATCCGCCTTCATCTGGGAGATGTCGAACAGAAACACACTCCTCTTTCCACTCCCTGTTCTCCACAACTGAGGGTTTCTAATGGTGTGTGTTTCATTTTTCTTTTTTTTTTTTTTTTCTCTCTCCCCCAACCCCATTAACACACCATCCTAGGGGCTTCGAAGAGCACAGGAAGTGATCCAAAACCACAGCGCCGCTAACCGCTACATCAAATGAATAACGACCTAGTTATATCACCTCCTTTCTGACAGTGACATCTGTACATTATAAGCTTTTACAAGATCTCACTGCAGGCTCGTCTTATTGGATTAAACCGGATTGTGCAGGTGTAGCTAATAGCTAATAAACCGTGCGTGTTTTTGTGCCGCCTGTCGTTTTACCACAAAGGTGGCTTTTGTTTTGGCTAAATAACTTAATAACTCTTAAATGTGTGCTAATTGGTATGCGAGTTGGCAGACAGGCTTTTTGAAATATCTTATTTTCCCCGCTGTATCTCGCTAGATTACCAGCTTGTTTCAAATCATGGCGGGTTTCCAAGGCTCTCTAAACCAAATCTGTTTTTTTGTGTATCTTTTTTTAAGAAATAAGCACAAGATTACATTCTTGTAGTGCAGTGCTCCTGCCTGACAGAATATCAGTTGGTGTGTGTGTCGCTAGCGGCGATGCTATTCCCACTTGGCCACTGAATGTGACAAAGGGGCCGCAAGACAACGGATGATTTTCATCGGTACATGTTGGGACCTTTTAAAAGTCCTGGCTTGCACCTTTCAATGATAAATGCTGGAGAATTCATTCATTCATCCATTCATTCTCCATGGATTGTTGTCTCGGGCTTTCACAGTTATTACTGAGAAGCAGCAGATGGTTTCGTGAGGACCGATAAGCAATCGCAATTGGTCAAGCCAAGCAAAGACAACTGAAAGCATCAAACTTTCGCTGATTTCCCCCTAATTCCTGTTAGCGCTCAAAATTAGCATCAAAAGCTAACGAGAACAACGGTGTTTACAAGAGCCACAGCTTAGAGCAGGGGTCGGGACCTTTTTGACTGGGAGAGCCATAAAAGCCAAATATTTCTAAATATATTTCATCGAGAGCCATATCGTGTTATAAATCAAACATGTCTTACTTTTAATGTGACCTCTGGTGTTGCATGGATTTCTTCAAAGTGCCGCTTCATTGATTTTATCGTAGCATATTAGACATACCGCAGATCCAAATGCAAATTCCTCTGTCCACGCAGCCTGGAATGCACGGTCATCATCTTCTTTTTTTCTTTTCGCCATCTTTTTTTGTTACAAGGGTTGACGTGGATAAACTAGTTGGCTATCTGATAAAAGTAATTAAAAAAAAAGAATTGCTCGGAAGCCAATGGTTTCCGACCCGACCGACGGGCGACCCGTGAAATTTATCTTCAAAACTAATTTCTGTTTACTTTAAAATGACACAGTATTGAAGAAGAAATATCACAAGTATTTTAAAATCAGTTCCAATCTGATTTGTTTCTTTTTCAACCCAAAATTATCTGGGAGCCATATGCCGTCACCGACGAACATGGCCGACAAACTGTTGTTAGCGCAGCTATCTACCTTTCATTGCACTAGCGTAGTCCAGTTACGTTTCGTCGGTTCTCACCCTCCTTCGTTGGTCGGTTTTAAATTCCACGCTAATTCCAGTTGTCTTCGTACCCTTCCTGTGAGATGCTACTCTTCATAATTAGCTGCTAGCGACATGCGTTCGCTAATGGACAGCGATCAGCGCACACTACCCGATTGCGATTTAGCTATCAAAATTCAAACCCGCTTGTTTGGCCGCCGTGCCAACCGTCCCCAGCTAGCGCTGACCGGAGCCCGCTTGGCCAAGCTGTGAATTGTGGGTAAAATCTTGCTGAAGTTACTTTCAGTAGTTGGTGCAGACCTGATGTAGATGTGTCAGGCTCTTTGTTTGACAAATGCTCTCCTTTTATTCTCGTCATCCAGTTTGCTACGTGGCATTATAGCAAAAAAAAAAAAAACATTGTCAAACCACTTTGTCGGAGTGAAGATTCACTATATTTTAGTTCAAAATATGATGTTCTGCATGATTTACTTCGTCTATAAATGACCAAATGATAATATTGCCGGTACTATAACCATGCGGTTTTGTTATCATTGGATAATCAAATGAGCGTTATGTAGGACATGTTCATAACCAGCGCCTTTCTCTGCATTGGACGTTCATGTGTTGTTCTGTGAAACGTGAAATGTGTGTGTGTGTGTGTGTGTGTGTGTGTGTGTGTGTGTGTGCCGTTCCTCAGATTGAACTCAGCAACCGGATCTGATCTATTCAGGCGTTTCGCTCGTAGGCGTGTTCAACAAAATTGTCCTGGGACGCTGCGGAACAAGAGCGGAAGGGTACATTTTTGGGGACGGAGCAATTACCAAGACCAAATAGTGTTTTCTACATGTTTGCCAAAAGATAAGGGCACGCGGCGTACGTGGTGAAACAGTGAAAACTCCACGGGGTGTATTTACCCTCTGGCCTTGAGCTCATAATAGCAGAAGGACACCTCATTCTATTTCTGGGGCACTCAAATTACTACAGTGCCCTCGAGCAAAAATATTCATAAACAGCTGTGAAAAGTAGGTGAGGGGAAGGGGTGCCACGCTGTCAGGGTTGCAGCTGAAAGATGTTTCTTTCAAGCTTTTATTTCGGTATTATATGTGTAGAACAAAAAAAAAAAACAGCAGAGCTTTCCTTTTTTTTTTAATGCACTCATTTTGTCCAAGCCATTAACGCGTGTTTTGCATTAAACGGCGATATCCCCCTCCTCCCCCATTCGCTCGCGCACTGGGTTTTTTATTTCATCTTTGACTACCTTTTTTTTATTTTCACCTGCGGTGTACAGCTGCACTTTGCGTCTGAGTCATTTTTAGCCAAACACCGTGTCCTGAGTCATCGGGTACGTTGCCATATCCACCCCCCCAACATCTCCCTTTTGTTTTAATGGCTTGGGGCAAAACTTGGATGGAGTTTCGGCCCACTTGTTACAAAAAAAAAACAAAAAAAAACGGCCTCTATCGGAGGTCCAGGGATGCATTTGCAAATGTCAAATTGGTCACAGTTTGGGCCGAGAGCGGAAAAGACAAAACAAATAGACAGCTGGTTCCAATTATGGTTTTACTAGGCGCTGATGGGCCAGTAATTACAGGATTAGGGATGTGTAGCTGCACACACAGCTTTGGGTGCCGCTCTCCAACTTTGGAGAGGCGGGGAAACCGGTGCAGTCTCGAGCCAGGGGCGGCTCAAACACTGGTGTTTGCACATTACAGCAAAGCCCCTTCACGTCACCGATTGTATCCATTGGCCGGAGATCTGCTGAAGTTGTGACATTTCAAGGTTCTCTCCTTCAAGGTTCGCACTCCCATAATCTAAAAAGGGGAACGGCGTCCATCTCACCCGCCGTGTTTACACAGCGGACGCGATACTTGCATGTGGTTTATGTGCAAGTATGAAGCACTTACTGCCTGCAGATGGGGCTTTGTGAGCAGACGCAGAACATTCCTCAAGTGATGTCACAGGGATCAGCTGGTTCTGGCGAGAGGCCTGAATAATTCTGGAGGTGCGGAGCCGGGAAGAAGCGATTCTATCGGACTTATGTCAGATTGTAATTTCGGAGAAGCGGGGTTTGATGCATGGATGTACAGAAGGAAGGGGAAATGCAGAGTTAGCACGGTGGCCTAACTGTGGTATGCTTGTCTGTCGGCTAGACAGAGGCTGGAAAAGACTTCATTCATTCATTTATACGGCTTATCCTGCACTCAAGAGGGCTACGTGATTGGCCGAGGAGCTCCCGGGGTCACTACCGACATACCGCTAGTTCGCCCATAAGCCGTTCACTCTTTTATTCACATGTCTTTTAGAGACGTATGACCATTAACCTTCTCGTCTCTGGAGGCTTTCAGTCGTCCAGGTCACGGTGAGTCCTTGTCGAAATCCTCAACTAGACTTGGATTTCTTCACTTGAAGACGTTTCAACCCTCATCTGAGAAGCTTCTTTAGTTCTTCTTCACTTCACTCAAGAAATGTCTTCAAGTGAAGGAATGCAGGTCCGGTTGCCACGACAAGATGATTTCGACAAGAACTCATACAACTCGACATACAACTATTCACCCTCTCATTCATATATCATATGGAGACTTTCGATAAGATAAGATAAGATATTACTTGAGCCCCATAGGGGATATTCGTTTGTCACAGAGGAGAGAATTAAAAGAATTGGGAGAGTAACAAGGATAAAAACAGATCGCAGAACGACAACAAAAAGGCTAAAATAAACCAATAAGAAATGGATTTTATACTCTATCTTATGTCATTTTGAACTAATATACAATTATTCGGATGGAGGTTAGGGGTTCAGTGTCTCGCTCAGCAACACCTCAATAGGCTACTGACAATGGATTATTATTATTATCATTATCATTCATCCATCCATCCATCTAGATGGATTATTATTCTGATTATTATTACCATTATTATCATTCCTATTCTTATTCTTATTCTTAGGATTCAAAGCATTTATTGTCAAATGTACAGGGTACAAAAGAGTTTCCCTGTATAATCAAATTCATACTTTGTTGTCTGAAGTGCACTGGGATATGTGCTGGTAAAAGAGTGTAAACATTGTTATGAATATGATGATAAATATTCATGTGACATTTATTATGTTTTATTATGTATTTTATTATGTATGTTTTTATTAATGATAACATTATAATTCTGATTATTATTAGTATTATTCATCCATCCTACCATCTATCTATCCAGATGAATAATACTAATAATAATAATAATAATTGTTATTATCCACCCAGATGGATTATTATATTACACTTGATGATAATAATAATAATAATAATAACAAAGAATAATGATTATTTTATTATTATAAGTAGTAGTATATTATTATTATTTTATATATTATTTTATATGCTATTATTATTATTATTATTATTATAGAAACACAGAAGCAAACTAAAGATGAAATTCCCAGCGGAGCATAGACAAGTGTCAAAAAGTCAGAAAGCGAATCTACATTACAATTGCACCGCAAGTAAAAACAGCTGCTCCGCTTTATTTATTGGAGGTCGGGGATGATGAGCACGTGGGACGTGGAAGCCGACATATTACATTTTCATAATCGTGTGCAGATGTAAATGCGATGGTCTGAGGGTCCCCGAGTTCATTTGAATATTGTCCTGTAAGTGGGTTAAAATGTAATGTCATTTTTTTATTTAATTCATTTATTTTTCATTTCCATCATTATTTACAAATCGTTTGAATTGAAATCATTGCACTTCCGTTTCAACCTCCCACAAAAGTGTGTCGTGACACGTAAAATGCAAAAGACCGGTTCCGCTGAACAACAGGGCGAGTCACTGGAAATAAAAACATTGAATACTGTTCTTTTTAATATTAATTTGGATTTAAATAACATTGGCACGATGGGAACCCATCATACGGTGCACACATTATGCGTAAATACACGCTCATATACATAAATCTGTGTTCCACTCGGATTTTCACATTTGAATTAAAAAAAAAAAAAAAACGTGTGTGTTTTGCAGCGCGGAGCTGTGCAGCCTAATGAAACGACAAACCGCTTTTACATTTTCATTCCAACGTGGCCACAGAATACCAGCGCAGGCATGCAACAATGGAAATGCTAATTGGATTACTGCATTTTCATTTAAATTTGTCCTACATACATATGTGGAAAATTTAAAAAAACACACCCGGCCTAGAGTTACATTGCATTTTTCCCCAGTTTTACATTACCATTTTAATCAAGTCCCCTATGGACCTCCCTGCTAATGGAACACGAGCATCAGCTCCCTGCCAACACACCCCTCGAAAAACACTAAACGCCGCTTTCTTTTAAGCACCGGAGTGACAGTGAAGGCTTCGCGCTGCATTCACATTAGGAGCTTAAAATAACCTGGCACTTTAAGTTGCTCCCCGCGGTTGCGGCAGATTTGAAGGATGACCGGAGCTGTGAACCGGCCGGCCCGTGGAATCCTAATAAACTGTGCACGGAGAAGAGGAGGGCCGGACGGCCTCGGGTTCGGGCCGGCAGCGGCCGCCTCTCAGCGGGTTGCCCGTCGGGTCTCTTGTAAATTTCAAATTATGGGTGTGAAGCTGTTCTATTAACAGCCGGGACAGTAAACGGCGCTGTGCTGACGTCTTCCCCCGACTTGTTTTCCAACACGGAGCTGCAGAGGACGATGGTGAAGGGATTATAAGCGATTGTGAAATATCCTCTGTATGTGCTGTGCTGATATACTGTTTAAATATATATATGTACATATAAAAGAAGGTCATCTTTTCTTAGTGGCTAACTTATGCATGCTATTAACAGAAACAACAATAATATGGTTTCTTTTCTGTTCTGCGGTTCCTCACACAGTCCAAAAACATGCAGAAGGGTGAATGGTTATTATGGTTATTATGGTTATTATGTCTCTTTGATGTAACAGTGCACTTAACTCTTAATTGGCACTCTATTATTTTTATTTTGTTAATTTAATGTCACTATGGGATTGTAAGAAACATCTTCTGGATTCCTCTGGATGTCTAGTACAGGCGGAGAAATTGACAATAAACTTTGACTTTGTAATGTGTGAATGAGAGAGTGAATGGTTGGGTGTCTCCTTATATGAGGCCCTGTGATTGGTCCAGAGTGAACGCCACCTCTCGCCCAATAACAGCTGGGATAGACTCTGGACGGTGAAGAAAGAAAATGTAAAATGAAAAAAAGAATTAGTGATTTGCACTATAAGGTATTTTTAATTTAACTTCGCCAGTTTTAAATCATTGGAATTTTCACATTTACTATTTAAATACTGGGAGGAGACGCACGGTGAGGCTACGTACTGTCGAGCCTCAACGCAGATAGCATAATAAGGTCTAACTGCCAGGACACTCTGTAAAGAGACCGTATTGCTGTCTCTGTTTGTCGCTATTAAAATGTTTAAACACTTTTTTACATGATTTACATTGCTTTTTTTTTGTCAGAAACTGTCAGTGTGTTTCTAGTTTCTTGTGATGAGCTATCATTGAACAGCTACGAAGAGCCCCTGAGTGAGGCATGCAGTTCTCCTGCCTCATGGTAGGGGGCGCTCGTGATTCCAGGGCTTCTTCTTGCGACTCCTCGCCTGCAGAATACAATGCCTCGGCAGCCAAGAACCTCACAACACGTCACCGGCTCCACTGGATGATGGATGAATGTATAAATGATTATAATAATACAAAAAGATTTATAGAGCCGAATACATCAAAGTGCTGTACAAGCAATCAGGCACATGAGTCAAACTCAAGGCCTGCGGGCCAAATATGGCCCGCCATGTCACTTTATGTGACCCGTGAGAATATCTTTAAAGGTACGATTGTCTTAAAATGAATAAGTCAAACGCGTGCATTGATCATAACTACATTTCCCACAATTCATGCCGATCATGTTATTCATGAAGTGACGGCATCCCACCATTAGATCACAGTTTATCCATATCAATGCTATTTTCAACAAGTGGAATTGAGAAATATGTATAATCCCTAAATGTCCAGGAAGAGAAAAGTTGATACAGGTGGAAGCCTGTTTCAAGAAAGATGGGAAGGCAAAAACAAGTTTGCGCTTCATGGAGAAAAAAACGGTATGTTTTTGTGTTATGAGGCAGCGTCGACTGTCAAAGTGTACAATCTGCATCAGCATTTTAACACCAAACGCAGAGCTAAGTATGCTAAAGTTAGCCTTCCAGAAAAACAACAAATTGATACAGATATAAAATGGAATATTTATGTGTCGTATACATTGTTTATATATAATACATATTATATAAAAATCATATCTTATTTATATGTATATATACACTATATTAAAATTACATATATTTCTTTATTTAACCTTATTTATCTGGGAAAAAAGTCCTGTTGAGATTAAAAACCTCCTTTACAAGGGAGTCCTGGCCAAGAGGCAGCAATAAGTTACAGGCAGACGATATTGCAAACAGTTAAAAGGAGCAATTACAGCTACATATATTATCTAAAATAAAAAAAATATATAAAATGATATTTTTTTTTTTATTCACTTGTTCACCCAAATTACTCCATGACTGATGGAGTAATGTGGGTTTCTTAACCGGACAATATAAAAGGATTAATGTTGCAACAGAGCAACTGGTAAACATCATTTTTTTACATCAATGCACATGCATTTGTAGCATTTTGGATTTGAACAAGTAATACATTCAGAGTTATTTAACATGAAGGAGTAGTTATATTAATTTACATTACATTTGGTCATATTTATACTGTTATACATATTTATACACCCCTTTAATAAGGGTTACGAGGCCCACATGGTTGAAAACCCTGGCATCCGACATTATTTCCGAAGTCTTAAAGAGTGAGAGTTACTTTAAGTCCAAGGAGAGACGAACAGATGCTCCACCGTGGAGTCTCTCACTTTTCCGCGCTGCATTTTATCCTGATGAATTTGCCTCATCTTGCATTTCACTTCCTGCTTGTTGCCCCTCCGACGGGCCCCCATCCATCCTCCCTCCTCCACTTCCTTCTCCTTCCTGTAATCACCTGTGTCTTCGTCCGTCGGCCGGTCCCTGTCAGCCCGGCCGCTCGTCCGTTCTCCCAATCAGCCTCCTTCCCCCCCCCCCGGTGTCAGAATTTCCCCGGTATTTTAGCTCGGCGCTTTCTGTTACCGTCTGGCCCTCTGTGCTGTTTTGCTCCTCAATTTACCAGTTCGGTCTTGCAGCTGTAAGTCTTGTATCTCACCCTGTCAGTTTTGTTTGGCTCCCAAATTCCACTGTTTTTATTTATTAAAATAGCTCAGTCCTCTGGCTCCTGCCCGCCTGTTTCTGCCGCCGCACGGATTCCTCTTGTTTTCCACAAACCGTGACGGGAAAAAAGGGTTAATTCTTTGTTTAAAGCACTGTTTTATTCAGACAATTTAACGTGCTGGCAATTCTTCGTGTCGTCTCATGTCTCTATAAGCCTCTTGGTCATGTTCTAGGAGCTGCGAACAAAGAGTATTTCCATACGACGCCGTCTGAAGTGTCAGATAAATGGAACGGCTGTAACAACACCAGATAACAACACACACAAAGAGAAATACGTTTTCTGTAATAAATGCGCGTTCGTATCTCAATCGGCGCCGCTCGGTCAAAATTCAATTTCACCCGGCGTTGAAAGAGAAATGTGGAAAAAGGAGGGGGGGCGGGCGGGGAGGGAGGGGGGGGCGTAATAAGACATCGCGGGGGTCGAGTTCCCCTTGTCAGATCAGCCTATAAAAAAAATTATTTCCCCATTTGCACTGTGACCGGTGTGGGAAAAGGTTAAAATCCCCTTTTCAAAAAAAAAAAAAAAATGGAATGACTCCAACATGGCTGCCCCCACCGCCCCCCCCCCCCCTCGTGCAAGAGGTTTAATAAAATTAATAAACGTATTCAGCGTGGAAAAAAAAGCCCTGCCAGTCACTACAGCGCAAGCAAAGGTAGGTGATTTTCGATAGTCATCATTCTGATTCTGAGATAAAGGAACAGCGGTGTTTTTATCGGGCCTCTTCCTCCCCTCCTCCTCCTCTTCCTCCTCGCCTCCCTCCCCTCTGGTGTCACGACTGAAGAGAAGCAGAGGGAACACAAAGTGATTCGCCGCCAGGAAACAAAGCTGCCAGTCACTACCAGGAGTTTTTTTTTTTTTCTGTCCTTTTCCTTTCTGAACAGAACAGGCTAAACATTTCACTGCCTGCAGAGTAATCTGCTTGGTGACAATGTGTGTATGCATGTGTGTGTGTGTGTGTGTGTGTGTGTGTGTGTGTGTGTGTGTGTGTGTGTGTGTTGGGCACGTCCAGAATTATTGGATCCCCCGAGAGCGAGGTGCAAGAACAAGCTGCACATAACAATGCGAACCACATACAGTACAAATGTTGGCTTGATAACAAACGTACGTGCACGACTTTCATATTGTCCCTTTTCCCCCGATGCCTTTTATTTTGTATTTTGAAAGAGCACAGGTCAGCCTTGAACTTAACAATAACAACAACAACAACAACAACAATAATAATAATAATAATAGTGACAGCAACAATAATAGTAAACAATATTTTAAATTATTGTTACTAAATAAAATATCAATAATAACTGCAGCATCAACATGAACAATAACAGCAACAACAGCAACAGAAACAACAACAACAATAATAACAATAATAATAATAATGATAGTGACAGCAACAATAATAGTAAAAAAAGTTTTAAATTATTGTTAGTAAAAAATATCAATATAACAGCAGCAGCAACAAGAACAATAACAGCAACAACAATAATAAAAATGTCATTAATTAAGAATAAGAGAAATGAAAATGAATTAATAGCAACAAAAACAATGATAATAATAATCATAGATAAATCATTTAAATTATATAATAATAATAACAAGAACAACTTTAAAAATAAAAGTAACAATGATAGAAAATAAAATGATAATAATAACGCCAGGAACAACTAAAGAAAATGGATGAAAAAAAAATAAAAACAACAACAACAACAACAACAGTAATAACAATAATGATAATGATGATGATAATAATAATGATAATAATAATAATGATAAACGCACAGACACTGGCTCATTGTTGGTGTAGGTACATGATGGTGAACAGAATCACGGCCTGTTTCAATAAAACAACTTATTAGAGCAGCATTGAAATATGTTTGAGCTCCGGGGGGAAAATATAAGAGCCCGGGCAAATGTTTACTGAACAACTGGGCCACAGTACAATGTGCTATTCATCCAGCTCGGGCCCCCTTACATAACCGGTACTGTATGTAAGAAATATAATTCTGACTTCAGAACAGATGCAAATAGAAAGGGTACGTTTTACTTCAAAAGAATGTTGAGAGTTACACATACGAATGTTTATTTCAGATATTATCTTCCTGACATTGCTTACATTGCCTGACTCACCGCGCGTCAGACGTCTACTTCATATACACTCGACTGTGCAGAATTGCATCAGCCCGCGTTTTTTTTTTTTTTTTTTTTTTTTTTCCCGCAGATCCGGATCACCAGATAGCCTTTACTCCCCCGCCGGCTCGCGCAAACACCGAGCAGACAATATGGCGACAATAAACGCGGCGGAGCTGCGGGTCACGTCGAGGCCCCCCGGGAACTTGTTCCAGGTCGTCCCCGTGGATCAGCTCGGGGAGTTTCCTCTCCATCCCCCCGCAAAGGAGCGCTGCCGGAGAGCATATGTTGGAAGTGACGCACGGCTGCGCTGACGCATATACCTTCATGCTTGCGCATACAAACGGCAACGCTCTAATGACACACACATGCATCTGAAAATTCTCCCCGGCACCGGCGTCGCGCCCGGAAAACCTATACATACATCAGCCTGATGTACTCCCACACTGTTCTCCTGGTTAACAAATCGCCCTTCCAATCCCAACCGCACACATTCTGCAGAGGCAACAACACCATGGCAACCAGCCGGATCGCATGCAGCATAATGTGTATTAGATTTGATGGAGTCAAAGCGCTGGCCGCGATCTAATTAAAGCTAATGTGTTTATATTTGTGTTGTGTGCAGCTGATTGCCGTCTCGGCGGACTGGAATACGGCCGACATGATGAGGCCAGTGTTTTGGCTGCTCAGACGATCCCTGTAATTGAGGCGGCTGTGTCAGCTCTCTCTCTCTCTCTCTCGCTCTCTCCGAGCGGTTGGTTCTCTTAAAGCAAACCCGTGTCCACCGGAGGAGCGCTTGATGTAGTCTTTTTCTGTCGGGGCTGACATCGGAGTCGGTTCATTCGGCGGCGGCGTGTCCACCGGGCGTAGATGCGATATGACAGCCGGACTCCAGCCTCGCGGCGTTTTCTGCTCGTTCTCCATCCACCTCGGGTGGTCATATATTTTTTGTGCGGTAAGCCATAGCTTAACATGAAGAAATAGACCCGATAACGACATTTTTACCGAACATCAACACACACACAGGAGCCGTGAAAAGCGCAAATCTGATTCGGCGGACTTGTTTAATCTTCTCCGGACGCTCGAACCCCCAGTGTGAAGCGTCCCCGGCAAAACCATCAACACTTGCAGCCTCTGGAGAGTTTTGCCGCTGAATGATGAATCGAATGCTAACCCTCCGTGCAGATAGCAGCGGCCCGTCGGCATGCTAATCGTGCTAATCATGCTATCGCGCGCAAACAAACGGAGGCACAATGGCCGCCCGCGACTAAACACTGATTTTCACATCCATGCCGTCGATGTCTGAAGACTGACGCTAAAAGTAGAAGCGCGAATGCTCGCCGGATTTCTCGGATTGTGTTTGCACGTCACTACTTGTGCGACCTTTATTCTATAAAAATATTTCTATCTATCATTTGTTCCCCGGAGCTTCCCGCCTTGTCGATGGCGACGCCCGCGGAGAACCTCACCTGATGTTCCCCCCCGAATGACAGATGCAGGACGCATCCCATCACGGCAGCGGCGTCGCTGCTCCGTCTCCGCAGCGGCGATCAATCTCGCTTTCTATCTTCTCCTTTTTTTTTTTTTTTTTTTCGGTAAACAAGATTTTTCTTCCCGTAGGCGCCATCCAGTCTGATCGCTGGCTTACGATGTTGGCTACCACATCTGGATCGACTTCTTGCCACAGTGTTGGTGCATTTCTTTTCTTTTTTTTTCCCCCTCTCGGCATTCTCTGCATGCCAGATGCCACAGCACTGCCGCAGCACGTCCATTGAAACGAATGGAAATACTGCTGTTTTTTATTTTTTTTTTTAGTTTTCTGCAAAAGAGAACTATATATCTCTGTTTGGACAACCCTCGGTGTGACAAAAAAAGCAATATCGAGATTACAACCCTGTGACTGAGGTAATTGCTATTTGGTTTTCACCCACCTGTACTTTAAATAATTTTGGCTCCTGCCAGGACCTCATATATAACTCGCCTTGGAGAAACTGCCGGTCGATTATTGGTCTGGGGACACGTTTGATTGATGCGCTGTTCGCGCGGCGCCGCTGGTGGAAAGTGGCGTGCACGATCCCGCCATCTCCAGACTTGTTGTCATGTTGGAGGATGTTGTTGTGTACCGCACGGAGGCGTCGCTAGCGTTATGCTACATGCTACACATGGAATCTCGCTGCAAAAATTGGATACAGTAATACCTCAACTCGCTGGTATATCAAAATTAAATTCTAAAATAAATCGAATTCAATCGCTGTTCATCCGTTTCAGCCCCCAGTCTGTTAATAATTCTATCTTTAAATTATATTTCTATCTTTTAATTGTCTCTATTTATATTTACACCCATATTTGTTAATACTGTAGTTGTTGTGCTGCTGTGACAAAACAAATTTACCCTATCGGGATCAATAAGGTGTATCTTATCTTAATATCTTCATAAGAAAAATGGCTTTTTTGCACCAAATTACTTTTATTGGGTGCGCTTTCACTTAACTTACTGGCTACACACTTCATGCTACGTTGTGTTGCTAAATGTAACTTTGGTACACTTTATCGCTAAAATAATTTAGCTCTTGAGTGACTAAAGGTCCTCGTTTCAAAACGATCAAACCGACCGCGACCGGCTCCGGACGACTCTTCCGATGACTCGTCTATTGATCGGCTGCACCAATTCCACCTTCTCCGTCTCTTCATGGACGAGTCCACAACAACCTCTCTCGTGTTTTTCTGTGATTTTCTCTGGGCGAACCGGCGGTGCCGTCTTTAAACGCCACTTCACGGACAGAAGCGTCCACGACGTCGTGGAACGCTCATCCGGCTCCCTCCTGACTCAGATCTGGGCTCGTATCGCAAAACGAAATCGACCAGGCGACGGCTCGTTTTTTTCGTAAATCTCGTATATCGATGCACTTGCAAGTCAAAGTTCCAATGTAAGTGTGTTTTCATGCAGCAACGACATGTTTATATGTTGCTTCGCAGCTCTGAATCTTCTTCTTTCTTTCGTCCTCACTAACTTCCTGTCCCCCTTCCCAGCTATCCAAAAATCTCTGGTCTTCTTCTTGGAGCTCCTTTCCATGTTCAGACCATCTCAGCCATGTCTTGTCCCTCTGATGGATCCGTTTCTGGTCCGATCTATTCCTTTTCCCTCCCAAGGTGAACCTCACAAGCCATTAAAAGCGTTGCCTACGATGTTATTACGGACCTTGATGCTGTTTGTCACATCCATTTTATTCCAAAAAAAAGCAAACTTAATAGAGAGTCATCTCGGCGCACTTTACAAATAACACATCCGAGTAAAATAAATCTGTGAGAAATCATAGAGAAAAAAAAAACATCATTCCCTGCCAACGCGCCCACGCAAACTCGCTCACCGACACAAAAAAGGGAAAAAAAAAAGAAGCGATAGAGACAGACAGATGGACAGAAGCAGCAGTTAGTCATCGACCATAGGCTTTTATATGAAAAATAAATAAATGTATGTGTGTCTGTGTGTGTGTGTGTGTGTGTGTGTGTGTGTTACACGATCAGGCGGTTTGTCGTTCAATGGTTGCGGAGAATATCGGACAAGCCCCTCGGGGAACAAAACAAAAAAGAATCATCTCGTTTTTCGAGCAGGTGTCGCCGATACACACGGCCGCAACGCCAAAGATAAAATCGGCAAATTGCAAGAAGCAAAGACAAAACTCACACACGTGCGTTCACACCCGCCTCCACGCCGACACACACAATTAAACGCGAGAGGAACAGGTTGAACAAACACTAATGTCCGCAGAGAGCGAGTTGACGGATCGGATCGGGCGGAATCGGCGAGGCCGTTACGATCGGATCGATGGAGGGTGTTGGCGAGTTCCCTCAAAAGTACTCATCGTACGCCGAGTACTTTTACTCCTTGTTGTTCCTTTTACACTTGTGAAAAAAGTCCAGTGGAACTTTTAACACTTCTGACAGATCCATATTAGTCCATTTATCTTTTGGCGTAACTGTGATGTTTCGTAAACCCCATCCAAGGTCAAACGCGTGGCTGTCGGGTTTTCTCAACGTCACAAAACGCGATAAGATGTAAAAATCCGCTGCCGTTTCAGACGGGAAAGTCGATCTGTTGGAAAAGAAATTAACAAGCTTCGCCGGGACGCCGTCACGTGTTCCCGCGTCCTTTTTTCGTAGCATCTGCCGCTTAATCTTGCAAAAATGATAAAGCGGCACAAGCTAGGAGGATTCGCGAAATGGTCGAAAGACGCGTTCGCATGACTCTGATCACGTCTAATTCTTTTTGTATTCGCGAAAACACGATCTGAGGAAAACAGATTCCACGTGCATCGGAGGGAAGACAAATCAAACATCATTGCTATTAATGTTACTCTACATGAACATTATGCTGTTTGCTTTTTTCCCTCCTTCGTCGGAGCCAGTGATTAAAGAGCAGTGGAAGCAGAGAGATCTAAAACATATACATCAAATATCCCTCTGTGCCTTTCATTTAAAATGAGAAATGTGTGTGTGTGTGTGTGTGTGTGTGTTTTGTTTACGCAGATCGCAGGGGCTGCGTGAGTCATGCTCGAGTGTTTCTTCCAAGGTGCATTTCTAATCTCGTTTCCATCTCTGTAGAAAACAAACAAACAAGAAAAAAAAAAAAAAAAAAAAAAATCAAAAAAACACACATCCCTCCGAGGCGCGCCTCGCAATGTAAACATCACAAAAACTCACGCGTCGACGCCGAGATTTTTTTCCGCGTCACGTCCGGTAAAGCACGTAGCCGAGGTAACCGTCTCTTTCACTTGTAAAACATAGCCATGCTTTACAGGCTTGTTTCTGCCACAGGGTTACTCTTTTATTTATTAGCCTGTCTCGCGGCCAATGGATGCGTTTCTGTCTGCGATGTCAACATCTCGGAGCGAACCCGACCCCTCCGCCGCTTCTATCGGGCCTGAGCGGGGACGCTAATGCTATCAGACAGCCGGTCCCCCTGTCTCGCGCTGATAAAAGTGCATGTATGTTTTGTGTGTACGTTTGCATCCGTGTCAGTCAGGTGCGATTAAAAACAATACGTCAGGTCTGCGGATCCCTCGAGCGTTTTCCGCTACGGAGGGGGAAAAAAAAAAAAAAATATCAATAAAGTTTTTTTGGTTTAAAAAGATCTGATCCTGCTCAAACTGCGTTATTGACGGACGCATCTGAGCGCTATTAGCATATTAGAGGCGTTTCTTCCTCGCAGGGGCGACTCGATTCATCTCGGACTCGCTGAGCCCCGGTGCAACCGACTCCCAGATAAATGATAAAAGGCGGCTAATCTTCAATGGCGTGCCATCGCAGCTCATTTCCATAGGAGCTCGTCTCATTGTGCCGGGATCAAATCTGAGCTGGCGCCGAACAGTTGTTTCCATTTGATACGCCCCTCCAACCCGCCGCAACAGGACGACCAAGGATGTACTCTCCGATTCGCCGACGGTTCGACGCCACCCCGGGTCCCGGACGGTGCGCAGGGAGCAGCTCCGCAGCTCCGCAGCTAAGTTCATCTCGATTTGGCCGGATAGTGGGGGTGGGGGGGGAGAAGAAAGAGAGAAGAGATTTTAGTCCACTCTCTGTTCTCTGTGATAATGAATGCTTTGTCAGAGAGAATCCATCAACGGTCACTGCGGGGGGAGGAAATGTCAGGGAAAGTTATGGTTTGTTGGCTTTTAACCCATGTGGCCTAGCCCCGCAAAGTAATTGAAGTACAGAAAATGTCATGTTGTTGCACTTCATCTATTTGTATAGCTGTCTCACAGGATAAATAGAAATATTGCCGTAGCAACGCAGCGAACAACAAGCATAGTGTGTGTTTAGATTTGCAAAGTGCGGGTGAAAGGTTGACGCGCCGCACAATATACCACGCGGAGAAACCAGAATCTCTTTCAATTCCCGGCTCTGCCGCTGCATGTGGGTGTTTCGTACCTCTTTCAGGAATTTTTTTTTTTTTTTTTTTTTTTTTCGGGCAGGTCGGAGAGAAAAACCCGAGAGAAAAAAAAAAAAGAGGAATTAACGGCGGCGGCGGCGGCGGGAACAGCGGAAGGATGAGTCGCTCGCGAGGCATGAAAGGATCGAATATGTTGCGGATCGCCTTCCGCCCGCTCCCTTCCAGGTGCTCCTCACCGGCGAAGAATAACACAAGTCGCTAAAACTTCTTCGGGGAGACGATTCCGGGCGCGAGAAATCATTACGTTCCCGGCGGCAGAAACATGACACGACGTGACAGGAGGCCTATACGAACCCCCGAGTTGGAACTCATCTCAAATATATATATTTCACGAGGCGTGATGATTTTAAAATCGCGTTCTATTCAAACAACCGGCTGTCTCGCTACCATGCGGCTTCTAATTGGAGAGGGTCTGTCTGTCTGAGTTGTTTAGCGATCCGTGCACGGACCCTCTACTCCACTTAGGACGAAGCCGCGATGAATGACACCTCAACATAAGTGAAAGCTGTGCAGCCTCAATCTGATCTGTCTCTTTTTAGCCGCAGAAGCGCGGCTCCTCGCCGACGCCGACGACGAAACCACCCCCCCTCCCACCCCTTTTTTTTCCTCCGGCTAGTCTTGTTTCATTTCTGGGCCGAGAAATAGCTGTCAGCGTCGGCGCAACCAGACTCCTGGAATCCGGGGGGGGGCTCGGTCCATCGCCGCGAGGGCGCGGAGGGGGGAGGGAAGAGCGCTGCGAGGGTTTATCAGCCCATCCATCCCGGAGTATTGTTTGACTATTCTGTCCCGGCAATGTAAACGCGCTGGATGGAGGTTCACCGAGGTCGTCCGAGGTATTTCCCGCGCAGAGGGAGCAGGAAATAAAACCGGGAAGATTCAGAATCAGAATTAGAATTAAGAAAACTGTATTTGTTCCTCGCGGGGCCGTTTGAGGGGGATATCAAAAAAAAAAAAAAAAAAAAAAAAAAAAAGGAAAGTAAATACACTTCTCAAAAAAATAAAGGGTATGTGAAAATAACACATTCTAGGTCTGAATGTATGGAATATTATTCTTATTTAATACTTTGTTCTTTACTTAATTGAATGAGCTGACAACAAAATCACACAAAAATAATCAATTGAAATCAAATGTATAAACCCATGGAGTCACGCTCAAAATTAAAGTGCAAAAACACACTACAGGCTGATATAATGGCCTTATAATAAGTCAAAGTGAATCAGTGTTGCATCCCAACTGTAATAATATATATACTTTATTTTTTGAGCAATACATATATACTGCTTGTTATTTTTATTTTTTTGAGTGGTATATATACTGCAGTATATATATATATATATATATATACCTTATCCTTTTGAGCGGTATATATATTCTGCATTATATATAATGCAGAATATATATACTCTATTTTTTGAGCAGTATATATGTATATATATATATATAGTTTATTTTTTGAGCAGTATATATATACTGCTCGAAAAATAGTTGTTTTTAATTTTTTTGAGTTTTATATATATATATATATATATAAATGTATACCTTATTTTTGAGCAGTATATATATATATACATACACACACATATATATTATACATATATATATTTATATATATATATATATACTATATTTTTGTAGTAGTCTATATATACTGCTTGAAAATATAGTTATCTTTATGTTTTTGAGCAAAACAATGTAAGTCAATCACACTTGTGTGAAATTAAAGTGTCCATTTAGGACTTGTTCTCAGGACATTAAATCAAAGTTTGATCATCCTGTCGTGTGTTTTTCCATTTTAATTTTAAGTGACTCCAAATCCAGACCTCCATGGGTTCACATATTTGATTGCAATTGATCATTTTTGTGTGATTTTGTTGTCAGCACATTCAACTATGTAAAGAACAAGGTATTTAATAAGAATATTTTGTTCATTCAGATCTAGGATGTGTTATTTCAGTGTTCCCGTTATTTTTTCATATATATATATATAAATAAATTACTGTACAAAATGATGCAAATTGTAGGTACGCTCACGCTGCATTTATATAAATAATCTCCTACGGCGCGGCAGTTTCGAAATTGAGTCCAAATGAGGAGGTTTGACATTGGAATCGAGCAATGGCGGCGGCGTCAGTTAGCGTGTTTGGATTCCATTGAGCAGCCATGATGTGATTCAAATATTATGATTGGGAGGATGAAAAAAAAAAAAAAAAAACTCCAAAAACCCCTTCGATCTTCAGTAATTGTTTCCCCGGAATGAAACCGATTCACACCCAGCCGAGCATGAAATAACATCGCCGGGTGACACCGCCTGGAAAACCACACCGTCCTAATGGGAATAATCGGCACTGTCTTTTCGAGGGCGGGAGGCTTCGCTAAACTTCTGCGGAATTAGCTGAGGCTAAATATTTAACTAGGTTGGGTCATGAGTGTCAACGAAAAGAAGCAGATGCAGACGCTGTTTTACACAAGTCGTGGAAACAAAAGGCGAGAGGCTCAATGAACCGCAGACGGCGCCGTAATTTGCCGTCTTTTGCCGTAACTTCCTCCGGCAAGTTTCGTCGTTTAGCCGGAGGTCAATGGCGACGAAGGAGAACGTCGACTCTCCAGACGCACGATGATGAATTCAGAATCGAATCGTCAGAATCAGAATATTTTATTGATCCCCCAGGGAGAAATTGCTTTATGTTGAAAGCAGCTTCTGCTACAGAGTAAAGTGGAGAAGAATCAGAAAAGAAATCCGACTATCAAAAAATAAAATAAAGTGGTGGATAATAGGCATAAATAAAGATCAAAAGAACAAAATTAAAGTAAAAGGTATGTAAAAATACATGAATTGTATATACGTGTGTATTTACAAGTACATGTATATAAAGAATAAAATGGCAGATGGTAAAAAATAATTGGTACAAGATCGAAATCAATAAATAAATAAAAATTAAAAGGTATATAAAAAATATATATAAAGATATACATGTGTGTTTAGAAGTCCATGTATATGTATATAAAGAATAAAATGGCGAATAATAGAACTAAAAACACAAAAAACAATGAAGAGCAAAATAAATAAATAAAAACAAAGTTAAAGGTGTGTAAAAATATATATAAAGATATACATGGGTATTTAAAAGTACATGTATATGTATATAAAGAATGAAATAGCAAATAATATAAATTAAAAATTAAAAACGGTACAGATCGAAATAAATAATTGAAAATAAAGTTAAAGGTATATAAAAATATATAAAGTTTATGCATGTGTATTTACAAGTACATATATATGTATATAAAGAATAAAATGGCGGATGATAAAAACTGAAAAAACTATGAAGAGCGAAATAAATAACATGGGTATTTACAAGTAGATGTGTATGTAGATAAAGAATAAAATACCAAATAATAAAAATAAAAAATGAAAAACGGTAAAGATCGAAATAAGTAAATGATAGTAAAGTTAAGGTTATTTAAAAATATATGAAGTATATACATGTGTATTTACAAGTACATGTATATGTATATAAAGAATAAAATAGTGAATAATGAAAATAAATAAAAAACGGTAAAGATCAAAATAAATAAATGAAAATAAAGTTGAAGGTATGTAAAAAAAACTATAACATATAGATGTGTATTTACAACTACATGTATATGCAAAGAATAAAATAGTGAACAATAAAAATTAACAATAAAAAAAGGACAAAGATCAAAATAAAAAAATAAAAATAAAGGTAAAGAGACAGACGTAGGCTCCGTTTGCACAACGTCTTTTTTTTCGGGTAAAGATGCGTTTGCGGTGCCCGAAAACAAAAGGATAAGGAAACGGGATCCGGACCGCAGAGATTCGAAAAGGCAAAACTGAGGTTGCAGGCAACAACAATGGCACCCAGACAGGAAGTGTCTCTACACAAAATCACACCGCCAACAACCGGCCTGGCATTTGTACCGCAGCCAGTCTAGGGTTTCCTTCCTGCCCCGCGTGCACGGAGATCGATTTCATCAAATGTTGCCATCTGCACGAGGAACTGATTGAAAACGGCGACGCATTCTACGTTTCTACGCATGTGTTAACGTATTCCAGCATTTCCAGTGTTTTCTACGGTCTGGTTTCTTGAATCCCTGCCATTTTCTGGTCATCCAAAATAATAACGTCTCCGATGGCAACGGCGGGAAGCGACAGAATTATACCGATTATACAAATTTCTGTGTTTTTTTTTTTTTTCACCTTGAATATTTTACTGTCATCTCCTTGATTTTCGCGTGAAGTCTGACCCATCTTCAAGACGGCGTTTAAACCATCTGAAATTCATTATCTCATCACCTCAACTGGCACTGATTTATCTTCAAACACAGGTGTCTCAGACGCCACTAGAAATCATGCAATATTTATTTGAAATGGTTTTCTGCCATCTACTTTGAGAAATGACCTCATTGATTTTTTTTTCTTCTTCTAAAAAAAAAAAAAAAAATCAACTTGTCTCCTGGACCCCATCCCAATTAGTTGCCCGAGGGTGTTCTAGCGTTAGTTAGCACTTCTTTGTCAGCCGTGATCAATCTTTCTTTATTTACAGACAACATACGGCAGTCTTTTAAATAAACTTTGAAGAAATACCATCTATTGATCCGTGTCTTTCAGCCGCTTACAGACCAATATCCCTCCTCCCCTCTCTCTCTTGGATCCTGGAGAAAACTATTGTGTTCTGTCTATTCAACAATCTCCATTTGAAGAGTTCTAGTCAGTATTCAAGGTGAATCGCAGCACTAAGAAAGACCTTCGGTATTTTCCAGCTACAACCGGAAAATTAATGATACTATGCAGACGACGTTGTCATTTTTTAATCAGAATTTATTGCTTTTCACACCAATGACTATCCGTCATACTCTAAAAAGACAAGATCTTTCAATCAATCAGCTAGTTTAAGTCCATCCAAAGGGGCAGAGGCTGCTGGTTCTCCCGCTAGGACCAATAATTCACCTTAAACCTTCCTCCGTTTGGCCAAACGTCGACTGGAAAAGTGAAACAAGCATGAATTTATCCCTGAAAAAAAGACAAAACAGATCAGCCGCTTGAAGCTGAACCTGGATGACCCTTAAGTCGTAAAAAAAAAAAAAAAAAACTGCCAAAATTGTACTTGGCATGAAACGTTTCACGAACAGATGGCATCGTCTGTCTATTTAAATCAAGTTGTATCTCGATGACGCACGTTACTAAGTTTCCATCCTCCGTCTCTGGTTACTTTGTGCAGATTTTTCTGCCTCTGCAGCCGCAGAGGTTTCATCTGTATATCCTTATTCCGCAGATTATTATTATTAATGGTCTGCCTAGAGGGTCCTCCTCAACACTCCATCTTTTATCTAATTCATGTTATTATTAGCAGTAGCTTGGTAATCTTTTTACTGCGCTGATGCCCCAGATCAGGTTAGGCAGCAAGTTAGGCTATGCAGTGTGTGTGTGTTTGTTTGTGTATGTCTTTGTCAAAAAAAAACAAAAAAAAACTCACGAACCCAAGCTTACTGTTCTGTATATTTCCTGTGCATCATGTATTTGCAAGTGTATTTGCAGTCCCTATGTCCTCTATTGTAAGTCGCTTTGGATAAAAGCGTCTGCCGAATGCAATGTAATGTAATGTAATGTAATTTTATACAACAAAAAAAGGATAAATGACAGTTACAGCCTTGTTATTTCTACCGTCACAAAACAACACTCGTATCTCTTCAAGTTCTCTCGTGCTTTGAGCGTCGACGTGAATGGAAGGACGCCGATAAAATAAATAAAAAAAATAAAAAAAAAAAAAAATCACACCGCCAAATCCGACGATAAACATCAGCCATTCTTACATGTACTGGAGTCAGAGAAGATTGTTGCAGGGGTGCGGGGCTGCACACAGTCGCCTCTCTGCTGCAGAGTGCTATTAGCCCCCTGGCTCTGCAAACCAAGGGCTGATCAGTAAACACACTGACCTGATTCCGATGCGACGCCTTGGGCTTTTCAACCCTGGAACCCCCCCTCCTCCCCCCCGCACCACCACCACCCGACTCTATTAGCCGACAGTGGTATTTAGCTGGTCGACCCCCTCCGTCCCCCCTCCGTCCCCCATCCTTCATTTTTCTTCCATTCAACCAGCCGCCACGGCAAAGATAAATGTTTTAGTAATGAGAGGCTGGGAGTTAGTGTAAGCAGAGATCACTAGCACCTCAGTAAAAAATCAATAGTGCAGATTGGCGAGAAAATAAAATAAAATTAAAAAAAAAAAAAAAAAGGACGGAGGAGTTCGTAGGCCCGAGATGGAAAACAAACGGAGCCGAATTGTAAGATTCATTACGGCTCGGTCGGTACTGACTAATCCGATGTGACGGTTTCTCCGGTGGGCATGTTTCTTCGGGATGCGATCGGAATTAGACGCCCGCTTTATTCGATCGTATACGGAGGGGAGTTGGCGAGTAAAGACGGCGCTTGACCTCCAACGAAGGTGGTATGAAGGGAAATTCAACCTCCAGACTCCAAATCAAGCGGGGAAGGAACGCGAGAAAAAAGCGACATATTGGAAACAGAGCGTAACGCTAATATTAGCATTAGCGCTACGGATGCAGGGATGTAGTCTAATGCAGGTTACGAACGCGAGTCGGGTCAACGGACTCGGTTGGAATAGCGAGATTGCGGAGATGCTGGAGAATAATTGAAGCAATATCCCCATACCCAAGGTAAATGAAAAAAAAAAAAAAAAAGAAAGATCAATTTCCAGCGACCATCGAAAAGCCCGATGATGGAGCGGCGAATCTTCATAACAACTGAAGCCGGCGGGGCCGCTTTGCTGTTTGCGTGAGAAATGACTCAAAACTATTAAAAGCATCAATCAAATGCGTTTTTATAATTACAGCCGGCCCTCCAGAAACAATTTCTCCCCCAAAAAATAAAAAATATTGATAGATATTAATGGTCGGAGCGGGACAACATGGAGCAACTTATCACGCCGTTGGGCCGGGACAAGCAGATCCATACGGCTGCCCGTTGTTGTTATTTTTTTTTTTAATATATATATTTTTTCTATATAATGATCACATTACTCATGTTGCATTATGAATAAAATATAACGGTGACCCAAAAGGGGAGCTAGCGCACGCGGGCGCAGGTAGCCACGTGGCGGCACGCATCCGTTAAAAGTGTACGAAACCCCAAAACGCTCGCTCACACTCGTCCAGATTAATGACTGAAGTTTATCTCCTCCATCCATCTCATTCTGACTCGGCTAATGTGCACGGAGTGAGATACAGCGTATCTCTATCACCCTGTCGACAGAATGGGCTCGGTCCCGCGGGCCGTCAGCGGCGGCGTCTACCATTGTCTCTCTCGGAGAGCGGCGGGGAGCGAGGAGGGGGAAATTAAAGAACAAGGTTAATTAAGAAAGAGCTTAAATCACAGCTGGTAATCACCGCTACTTACACAGTGAGAGCAGTGTCTGTGGTCGTTTTTTTCTTTTTTTTTTTTTTTTTTTTTTTTTTTAGGGGGGAGTCGAGAACGAAAAGTAGCAGAACAGTCGTGGAAACAAAAGGTGAGAGGCTCATTGAACTGCCGCCGTAATTCTCTGTCTTTTGCCGCGACTTCCTGCGGCAAGTTTGGTAGTTTAGCTGCAGGTCAAGGGCGACGAAGGAGAACGACGACTCTCCGGACGCCAGTGATGAATTTGAAATCAGAATGAGAATACTTCCCCACCCAGGGAGAAATTAGTTTTTGTTGAATGCAGCTCCTGTTACAGAGTATAGAGAAGAATTGGAGTAGAACTCAAGATAAAAATAAATAGAAAATAATAGAATTAATAGAAATATGTAAATAGAAATAATAATAGAAATGATTAATAAATAGAAGATAATAGAATAATATAAATAATAATAGAAGTAAAAAAACATATATATATATACATATATATAAATGAGGATCGTAAAAAATAATTAAAAATAAAGTTAAAGGTGAGGTATGTAAAAATATAAGCAGTGTATATACATGTGTATTTACAAGTACATATATATGTATATAAAGAATGAAATAGCGAATGATAAAAAAATAAAAATGGTAAAGATCGAAATAAATAAATAAAAAAAAAGTTAAAGGTATTTAAAAAAATATTAAGTGCATATTATGCATATTAAGCATATTAAGTGCAATATTATATGCATGTGTATTTTCAAGTACATGTATGTGTACATAAAGGATAAAATATAGAGTAATAAAAATAAAGAAATAACAAATCGTATAGATCGAAATAAAGAAATAAAAATGAAGTTAAAGGTATGCAAAAATAGATGTGTATATACATGAGCATTTATAAGTATATGTGTATGTATATAAAGAAAAAATAGTGAATGATGAAGATAAAAAATGGTAAAGGGTGAAATCAGAGGAAGGCTGTGCATTTTAAACCAAGGCCTTCAGTAGTGCACAATACAATTAACATATTTGAGTCAGATATTTTTCAGGCCAGCAGAGAAGGCCTTGCAGGCCCTAACGGCCCACCACAGATAAAAATATACGTAGTGTATAAACATGTGTATTTACAAGTGCAAGAGTAATAGCGAATGACAGAACGGTAAAGATTGAAACAAATAAATAAAAATGAAGTTAAGGGTATGCAAAAGTATATGAAATGTATATTCATGTATATTTACAAGTACATGTATATGATTACATCTAGTATTTTTGTATATAAATCAGGGAATTGAAGCCGGTACGGCGATCCGCGTGCACGCTGTAATACCGTCTGGATATTTGCGTCTGATATTCATTTCTACACTCCCTGACCTTACTGGCGGAGAAAAAAAAAAAGAGGGCGGTAATCTAATTTAACGTGTTTACTGTACTGCGAGCGGACTGAAAGCAACCCAAAGTGGATTAAGGCGAAGAATCTCTTGCGGTCCGAATGGTTTCAAAGGTTATTTCATTATTACGTCTGAGAATGGTCCGTCTCTTTGTAAATGTAAACCCGTCGTAATATGGCGGCTAACGTGTCAGCGAGATTCTGCAAACCCCCCCACCCATAAAGAAGAAGAAGAAAAAAGAACTCGTCTGAGGGCATTGAAGGCTGCGGATCGCACAAATTGATCATCGAGTCAAAATGATGTCGAAGTCAAAAGATAAAATCACAATAAGAATAATCTCATTTAAATCACACGCAAATGATCTTTTTCTTAGTACTACTACGACTGCTGAGACGCTTCAGCCATGAGGGTGTTGGTGAGGAAACCCAAAGCTGCCCGAGGATTTGTGGGGACGCTCTCGATATTCTTGCCAGAAATCTTAAATTTTGTGAAAGGAAGTTAGACTGGTGCAGGACATGTATGCTCGCTGTGAGACAGTGGTAAGGTGTGCTGTAGGGGTGACAGAGAAGTTCAAAGTGGAGGTGGGACTTGCCAGGGATCAGCTCTGAGCCCCTCCTTGTTTGCAGTGGTGATGGACAGGCTGACAGATGAGCTTAGACAGGAATCTCCATGGACCATGATGTTTGCAGATGACATTGTGTAGTGAGAGCAGGTAACAGGTTGAGGAAAATCTAGAAAGGTGGAGGTATGCTCAGGAAAGGAGAGGAGTGAAGGTTGGTTGCAGAAAGACCAAATATATGTGTGTAAATTAGGAGACCTCGGGTGGAACGATGAGGCTACAGGGAGCGGAGATCAAGAAGTTGACGGATTTCAAGTACTTGGGGTCAACAGTCCAGGGCAGCAGAGAGGGGAAAAGAGGTCAAGAAATGGATTCAAGCAGGTTGGAATGGTTGGAGAAAAATGTCAGGGGTACGAAGAGATAGAAGACTATCTGCCAGAATGAAAGGGAAGGTGGAGGAGACAGTGGTGAGACCAGCGATGCTGGATGGCCTAGAAACAGTGACAATGACCAAAAGACAGGATGCACAACGGGAGGTTGCAGAGATGAAGATGTTGAGGTTCTCTTTGGGAGTGACCAGGATGGAGAGGATCAGGAATGAGTCTATCAGAGGGACGGCACATGTTAGATGTTTTGGAGAGAAGGTCAGAGAAGCCAGACTGAGATGGTTGGGTCATGAAGAGAGGAGGGATAGAGAATATATTGGTAGACGGATGCTGGAATTGGAGCTGCCAGGCAGGAGGTCTTGAGGAAGACCAAAGAGAAGATTTATGGACGTAGTGAGAGAGGATATGAAGGTAGTTGGTGTGACAGAGGAGGATACAGAGAACAGGGTTAGATGGAGAAGGTTGATTCGCTGTGGCGACCCCTGAAGGGAAAAGCCGAAAGGAGAAGAAGAAGAAGAAAACGAAAAACACAGATGTCATATACAAGAAAGGTCAGAGCCGTCTGTTCTTTCTCAAGGTCTTGCAACGTCTGCAGAGCCATGGTGCAGATGTTTGATCACACAGCGGCGTCCAGCGTCACCTTCTGCGCCAGGGTTGTCAAATGTACGGCCTGCGGGCCAGTACCGGCCCACCAAGGGGAACAATCTGGCCCATGGACTAAATCTACAATTTGAAAAAATACATAAAAATTACAAACTCCCTTTTTTTAAAAAATAAAACGGGTCTGTAAATAGCATTTTATCTTATTGTCAGAAAGTGACCTGCTTTTTCCGTTGGTCATCGGCGACATGTCAATAAAGGGAAAAGTGTCGGGTTTTCAAAGAAAAATGGAGCGCTTCTACTTTGTTCGTCAAGGTTAATAAGAAACCTGCCTGCTCGGTGTGAATGCAGCAAGTTTACAACAAAATACAACAAAATACACAGAGAACTGAGAAAACAGAACTGAGGCGTAGCGTTGTTGTTACTTTTCTTCATGAATCTCAGGTTACTTCTATGTAATTATGCTTTAATTTTACTGGTCCGGCTCCCTTTGACATCAAATCAGGCCGTTTGTGGCCCCCAAACCAAAAGTTTGACCCCCCATTCTGCGCTGCAGTGTGCTGGGGGCGACAGGCTGAAGGCGGTCGACGCTAACAGACTAAATAATCTCATCGGGAAGCTCCCGGCTCCGTCCTGGGAGTTGATTTGGACTCGTCGGTGGAGGTGTTTGAGAGGAGGGTGCTGGAGAAGCTGCTCAGAATCGGGGAAAACACCTTCCAAGCCTTGCATGCCAGACTGAGATCCTACAAGAGCACCGAGGAGCATCTCAGAACGCCACAGATGGTCTTTCTTACCCGTGGCCATCAAATCATATAACACTTCTGCAATAAAATAATGTTTCAAGTGAATGGATGTAATGTCGGAGCTGTCCGGCAAAAGATTCATAAACTTCTATTCTATTCCGATTGAATTGAGTGAATCCCGCCCTCGCACCTCATCTGGATCTCGTTGCCTGTTTTACGAGACGCCGCCGAAATGCCGCGTTCAGGCGCAGGTGGGGAAAAAAAAAAAACGCTCGGGAACGAACCTACGGCTCGACCCATCCCCCCCCTATGATCCCACTTTTCTGTTTTATCAAGGCGGGCAGGGTCGGGCCGCAACCAGCTGCTCGAGAAAACCCCCACTGTGGGAAAGTCTCTTCTCGGCTAATGGAAGACAAACACCTCGGAGAGCTGCGGTGATAGCATGAAAATGATTAAAGCGTGACCCACATTCTGTTTTTGTCTGCGGACCTTTTTTTTTTTTTTTTTTCTTTCCGCGGTGGTTGACAAATACAGGAGGGGACCTCGCTAATGAAAACACTGGATTCTAATGAAGACAAACAACCTCGCCCCCCGCCGCCGCCGCCGCCGCCCGCCGCTCTGAAGACGCAGCTGGCACCGGGTTTGACGCGAGGCGAGAGCGAGAAGGTGATGGCGAGCGGAGCTGGAGGAAGAGGCTGAGGAGTAAATGATGCAAGCGTGGTACCTAAATAAATGAATAAACGCGTAAATAAATTAAGTTTTATCTTTGTTGAGATGATCCGGGCTCAACTCCTCTGCCAATTTCCATGGAAATCCACTCAGGAGATTGTTTTATTTATTTTCCCATTTATTTAAAAAAAACAAAACAAAAAAAAAAACAAAACAAAGCAACAGGTCCTGGTGAGAGCATAAAAGGAAATGGAAAGAAAAAAACATTTCAAAATTCCTGCAGTAAATTAGCAGCGGGTCCTGGTTAAAACATGAAAAGAAATAAAAAAAAAAAAAAAAATAGAAAAAAAGCAACGGGTCCCAGGTGAGAGAAACAAAAAAAAAAAAAAAAAAAAAAAAAAAAAAAAAAATATATATATATATATATATATATATTGTTTATTTTGTTTACATATATATATATGTTTAGATATATATACTTTTTTTTTTCTTTTTTAATCTCCTCACCCCTCCAAGAGAAACTGAGATCCCAAAAAAGTTATCAAGCTCTTCAGCCATTTCACTATTTGGCCTGCCGTTGGAAATTATCTAAAGGGCCCGCGTGTCATTTATACAGATTCGTTACTGCCGAGTCTTGGAATTACATTTCTTGCAATAAAGCGTGTTAATTCTCAGTCAGGCACTGGAGGCAATTTTCATGATGAGGCAGAACGTGTTCAAAGCTAAGGATTTTGATCCGGCGGATCGCAGCCGGAGCTCCCTCCGCCGTGGATGTTGTCTCTGTCACTATCTGTTTGCCTTTCGGAGACGTGCGTGGCAAAAAAAAAAAAAAAAAAAAAAGAAAACGCCCTTTTTTTTTTTTTTTCTTTTCTCCCCCTCCTTCCTCTCTGCGTTTTAATCTCCCGTCTCTCGGTCGTCCAACGGTCCTAATTGACCCGCTGTTTAGCGCTAATGGCTCAGCGAGGCCGCGTTTGTTGCACGCCGGGAGTAGAAAAGATGGAGACGTGATATTTTTTCTATATATATTTGTTACGAAAAGAAATAAATAAGTAAAAGGAATGAAAGGAAAGAGCAAAAGCCCCTTGATGTTTGGTTGTGTTCTAGCCGAGTGTCGATGGGACTCCGGGGAAAGGTGCTTACATCCCAACGGGAAGTCAACCTAAGCCTTTAAAGGAGTGTGTGTTTGTGTGTGTGTGAGTGTGTGTGTGTGTTGGGAGAGCTCTGCTTTACATCAACAGAGGGTGTGAGCGATACACTGCTGATACACTCCTCGGCGCTCCACGGACAGTTGATCCCCTGCTTACACACACGGGTACGTAGCATTTAGCATCAGAAACACCGATAAGTGTATCTCGGCAGCCCGTCTTCCAGGATTAAACTCCTCCGAGGACTTTCCCGTTTTGAAATACTTCACCGCGAGAACCTCTTGCTTCACCTGAGCCGTCCTCCTCCTCCTGTCTTCATCTCACCAGAATCGGTAATCAGGAGCTTCTAAAAAAAAAAAGAAAACGTGCACAATCACGTGATTTCAACTTTGCTCGCGGGGGGATTCATTTAGCAAATATTTCAGTGAAGAATCTGTTTCTGCCAGCCTCCGACGGCGGACGTGCACGGAATGAACAAGGGTGTGTTTTCACCGACGTGCCGCCGGCCAGTAGGGGGCACTGACACGATACAGGACCCCGGTGTGTGTGTATGTGTGTGTGTGTGTGTGTGTGTGTGTGTTACGGCTGGCCGGCCCACAGAGATGTTTGCAGTAATTTAGTTCCACTGCCAATATATAAATAGGAATTCTGCTGTTCGCACAAAAGAGATGGTGTGTATGTGTGTGTGTGTGTGTGTGTGTGTGTTGGGGGAGGGTTGTGCACGGTGCAGAATGAATGTGAATTGCTCCCCTGTTCCCATTTCAACATCAAAGTAATCAAGGAAAACAAGCTTTTTTAATCGAAAGTATGCAATTAGAATAAAGCAGAACTGTCCCGGCTGCGCTCGCTGCCAGGATGAAGAAATTAAACAGGCAGGCGGAAAGAGAGTGTGTGTGTGTGTGTGTGTGTGTGTGTGTGTGTGTTACAGTAGCGGATCTGACCGTTGCACAAAGCACTGGCGGGGAGATTCAAGGGCGAGAGAGAGAGAGAGAGAAGGGAAGCGGCGATGATTCTCAAGATCGATTTCGGAGGCGGCTAATAAACACACGTGTTTGCGTTGCCTCTGCGATTTCGCATGGGACCGGCGGTGGGAAGGGGGCGGGGTCAGATTACAGCTTGTTAGAAGAAGAGGGCCTTTGCAATATTATACTAATTTACTACTCCGAGAGGCATGTAAACACCAGAGCGCCGACTGCACGCTCCCGCCCGGCTCTCTCCATAGGACGTGGCGACCCCACGCTGTCGCAGCCCGACGCCGTGTCACAACAATGACAAACATTTGGCCGCCATAGGAGCCGCTTTGGAGAGCGGCCAAGCTGAATGGGCTGTTTTTTTTGTTTTCGCCGAACAATAGATCTGCGAAAAAGTACTTAACAGCTGTGCCGTGCCCTCCCTCCCCCCCGGGGCCCCTCCCCGCGGACCCGCGACGCTAGGAAGTGGCGCTCCGTGCAGTTGTTCACTTCTTTATCCGAGCGGGAGCGACGGTGCATTCAAAGACCTTCGCTCGGAAACACAGCAAGTGGATGGAGAGCCGCAGTTTTTACACAGTTTTTTTACCCTTCCTTTATTTTCCTTCTTCTCTTTTCCTTTTTCCCCGTTAACTGTGCGCGAAGCGAGCGGCGTATTTACCAGTTGTTATTCATTATTTTCCCGCAGAATGGTTGCCATCACTCACTGTCTCTCTGATGGCTTTATGAGATGAGAAAACACACACACACACACACACACACACACACACACACACACACACTCAGTCACAGTGTGTCACTAATTTGCACTTTAATTCTCTTTTCTTTCCGTCTCTGTCAGGCACACAAATGAGCTGTACCCCATTGTACATATTGCACACATTAACAGTCCTTCTAATAGCTCAGCCCCCTCCTCCTTCTCCTTCTGCTTCTCCTCCTCCTCTTCTTCTCTGCCTGCAGTATTTATTTCCCCTCCAAGCATCTCACTCTCTCTTGTTATCTCGCCATCGTGCGTGGGAAAAGGGGAAAAGAACGCCACCGAAACGCGTGACCGGATCACAAAGGGGGCCGAGGTTGCGAGATGAATAACTTTTTCCGGCCTCAGCGAGTGTGCGCATCGTGTGGTGTGTTATGAAGCACAGCGGCACCTTAAAATACGATGTTTTTAAGATACGAAGCGCGATTCGAGTAATTCTTATCCTTGTAATCCGAAAAATGTCACAATACGAACACGAGAGCGAGGAAATCAAAATTCAAATTCCGCGCAGTGCGAATGGGCTTCATCACGCAGCTGCATCTTGTAAATTAGCGCTGCTGACTGAGGTAAGAATTCATCTAACAACGCTATAAATTTACAATAACCATGAATTGTCTTTTCGATGTCCCTTACATTTTTAATATCCTTCTTTTTCAGGGATTTTCTTTATTGACCCTTGTGTTGTCTTGCGGGTCAAAAGTGACCCACTACCATGTTTAGCTGTAGAAAAAACACCTTAACCTATTTTTTTCCAACTTGAAATTTTATGACTTTTCCTAAAGAGACCCCATAATTAGAAAAAGTGATACTTCTTTTTTGTTTATGTTTCCATGTGGGCTGTAAACCACTAGGGTACAAAGATTGTCTTATGGGTCATTTTTGACCCGTTGGACAAGGGGAGTAAACACAATGTTAAGATCGCACAAGGGTTAATATCCTTATTTTTTGAGTGTGAAGAATCAACTTATTTTCTGTTATTTTAAATGGGGAAAATTTATTTAAGATTAAATAAAAAAATCAACTTCTGGAACGAGTTAAATTGGTATCTTAAGGGACCACCCCATTACGTTCCCAGATTGGATGCGTTGAATTTGGGAATCAATTCACGGTTATGATGCGGCCAGTTCCACGAGCGACCACTAGGTGGCGCTAGTCCTGCAAATAAAACTGCAGAATAAGAGGCGCGGTGATAGAATTAATGTTTAATGGCATTTCCCCAACCTTCTTAATCAACGCTTGACAATATTACCGCTTACCGTGGAGGTACTCGTAGATCAGGGGTCCCCAAACTTTTTCTTGCGAGGGCCAAATAACTTTTCCCTTCTCCGATGGCCAGTTTGTAACAAAAAATGTGACGATCGCAGAGGTGTCTTAACGTAAACATTTATTGTTTTCTAGAAAGCCACACATAACCAAAAATTAACCCATTCTGGGATCTTGACAGGGAAAAAAAAAATAATCAGAAAATAAATAATAACTTTATAAATGAAATAAATAACACTATTTATGAAATAAATAATAACCAAATAACCCTGTTCAAGTTTTTTCACAGATTGAAAGACCAAGGAACATTAACTATCTTGTGGACACAACTGTTTTTAGCTCTCTCATATCAAAATCACAGCAAAAAACAGAAAGCCGAAGTGATTCCAACACCTACCAAGTTCAATCCATCTACCAGGTTAAATACCCTGCATTCTGAATCTATTTTTCTCTTACCGACCGTAATCTTTTCCGTTATTCGGTGTCTTTTGACAGGGGTTTGTCCAGGATTTTATTTTTTCGAGGGAGGGGTTTCAGATATGGCACAGCCTGCAGAAGGGTGGAATAGAATGTTACGTTCTATGCATGTAGAAGTCACGATTACGTGGCCAGAATTTAAAAAAAAATTGTAATGCATCTCTGGTATTGTTCGGTGGCTTACTGAAGTAGATTGTTTATCTTGCAAATATGATGCAACTATAATATATGCAACTATATTAGCAGCAACATTGCGCCAACAATATAACAAGATGAAAAGTCTCAGTTAATATCCTCAATACCCCCAAATAAATTATAATAAAATACACATGGAAAAATAAATAAAGAACAAGAACCAACAATCATTAGAAAGCCGGTCGCTGCATATTATGCAGAGCGGCTCGGTCTGTGGGAAACACCTGTTGAGATAAATTCATATTTCAAGTAAAACTCCTGGTATTGTCTGTTAAAAGCCTTTTCTTTGAAGTTGTAAGCTCTTCTTCTGTCTCTTTGACAGGCCTTTTTCCCTTCAAAAAGACACTTTCCAAAGACGTCTGTTTTCTTACTCAATTTGCTAGCTTGCGGGTTCAATTTTTGGTGCTCAAGTGACCGAGTTGTCATCGAGAGAATCCGGTCATTTTTAAAAATAAAAGATTTTTCGAAGTAAAGATGCAGATAATGAATCCGACGGAAATAATTCATAATTTCTCGTGCGGCACCAATCCACAGGGATTTACCATTGCTTTATATCACATGTGTCAAACTCAAGGCCTGCGCGCCAAATGTGGCACGCCAGGTCATTTTATTTGGCCCGAAAGAACGTCTTCAAATAAAATTGATTGTCTTAATCAGAAGTCAAACGAGTGCATTGAGCATGAACTACATTTCCTGCAATTCATGCCGATCATGTTTCCCGCCATTAGATCGCAGTGTGTCCACATCAATGCTTTTTACAACACGTGGAATCGAGAAATTGAAATGACCCCTAAATGTCCAGGAAAAGAAAAGTTGATGCAGATGGACGGCCGTTTCAAGAAAGATGGGGATGCGTGGATTTAATTAAGAAGTACTGTATTTTCCGCACTATAAGGCGCACCCGATTATAAGGCGCATCTTCAATGAATGGCCTATTTTAAAACTTTTTTCATATATAAGGCGCACCGCATTATAAGGCGCATAGAATAGAAGCTACAGTAGTGGCTGGGGTTGCCCTATGCATCCGCTAGATGAAGCTGCGCTAAAGGGAATGTCAACAAAACAATCAGATAAGTCAGTCAAACTTTATTAATAGAATACAAACCAACGTTCTGACAACTCCGTTCACTCCAAAAACAAGTTAGTGCATTCACAATACGGCACTGTACCGGTAGCTCTTATCGGCGGCTTCATTGAAAACGATGTATTTCCAACTCAATTTATCTCAGTTCAACGCTTTTCATTAAACGAAAACACCAAGAAGGATCGCTTCTAAATACATTGATGTTCATGTCGCTAGCTAGCGCTGTCGCCTTCATTGGAGTAATTACAGTAGAGATGCTTCTACTTGCTGCTCTCTGTTCAACAACCCACTATTTGAGTTTGTCCTTTAACTGTAGCCATCTCGCTTTGTTTCCTTTGAAACTCTGTTTAGTCTTCTTTGCCCGGCGCAGGTCATCTTGTCGCTTCCTCCACTTCCGCACCATAGACTCATTAATGTTGAATTCTCTTGCCGCTGTTCTATTCCCGTGTTCTACTGCGTGACTTGAGTTTAAACTCTGCGTTGTAAGCGTGACTCTTGGAAGGAGACACACAGACGCACACACACACACACACACACACACACACAAATGGAAATTTCGCGCAGTCATGTATCCCAGCATGCACGGCGCTACTTCTTCTTCAGAGAGAAAATGGAGTCGGCGGCTGCTTCCCGTAGTTTCGAGACCTGTTGCAGTTCAATATTGATCCGCATGTAAGGCGCACCGGATTATAAGGTGTTTTTTGAGAAGGTTTAAGGCTTTTAGGTGCGCCTTATAGTGCGGAAAAGACGGTAGTTACATTTATTTTACTTTACATGTAGTTAAATTTATCCTGTAACTGTTCCATGTGGCGCTTTGAGGGCAACCATGATGCTGATGTGGCCCTCAGTGAAAATGAGTTGGACACCCCTGGTCTTTATGATGTGTGAGACACAATATATGTGTGTGAACGAGAGGAACGGTGAGGCTACATGGAGTGGAGATCGAGAAGTTGGAGAGTTTCAAGTGCTCAGAGCAACGAAGAGTGTGGAAAATAGGTAATTGGCAGGTTGGAATTGGAGGTCTAGAGGAAAACCAAAGAGAAGATTGATGGATGTAGTCAGAGAAAAGGGTTTCGATGGAGAAGGTTGACTCGCCGTGGTGACCCCCGAAGGGAAAAGCTCAAAGGATAGACTCCATATGAAGTGTGAATGAAAGAGTGAAGCGTTTTATATCTATGGCGTCCGTTCTTGTCCGAATCTTCTTTTCGGGGCAACCGGACTTGAATTTTCTCACTTGAGGACGTTTCGCCCCCTCATCCGAGAGGCTTCTTCAGTTCTTCGGTTCCTCTTGGATGAGGGGTGAAGAAATTCAGACGTTTTTGACAAGAATTCACCAAGACCTGGACGACCGAGAACCTCCAGAGAGATGTTGTACCATTTTTCACGCCTTTAAATCTACTTCATTCTCAGTATGCTTTTACTTCATGACTGTTTTTTGCACTAAACTGTACAGAAAACTTTGCTGCTCCCCTCTATATTCAAATATATACATATTTATACATTTTATGCTGTAAAATGTCTATCGTTGATTGGATCTACGTGCACTTTATAGAATGGAACCGAATATTCTTTTAATCGTCCCACAATGGGGAAATTTCACCCTCTCACAGAAGACGGTGGACCGTGCTAAAATAGAACGAAGATTAAACAATAAACACTGTTTCAGAGTCAGAAAAAACACGTAATTTGTTTGGGCAATCGAGGGGCACATGGGGTAGCAGCATCAAATTGTGAACATCAAAGAATAAAATGAAAAAAAAAACATGAAAAAAAAAAAAATATATATATATATATATAAATTACTGTACAGAATTGTGCAAATTGTAAGCTCGCTTTTTTCTAAACAATATTTATGAACAGGTCGGGTTTGTTTTAACAAGCTGCACCGAAACAATATGACAATATATAAACAACATGTGCAAAAGTTGCAACAAGCAGCAAACAACAGCTCTAATAGTCATTTTGTACGGCTTTGCGGGCCAAATATAATAACACTGCAGGCCAAATTTGGCCCCTGAGCTCTATAGCTTAATGTTTGTTTGTTTATTGTGCACTTTACTGTTAATGTGCACTTTATTATTATTTTGTCAATTCAATGTCACCTTGGGGACACAACTTCCAGAACGTCTGGGAACAAAGTTTCAAAAGAAAACAACGATATGTGTAGGTGTAAACTGAGGAAAGCATGATCTGAATTTGTGTATTTCAAAAGTAAGTGATGTCACTTCAACTTCAGTGAACAACACTTGACTTTGTGCATTTACTGTATGCGCACACACACACACACACACACAGAAATTTTGTATCTATTCAGTTAAAAACCTGATAAACATTACACTGAGAAATGTTGTCAGTCAAAGGACGCGCGATGCATTCAAATTCCAATACGAGACGAAACGCCACTTGGGACTCTTGAATGGTTGCCATAGTGATGATAACTCAGTATGTTGGAGAGGGAAAAAAATAAAAAAATAAAGGATTCAGCCGAGAAATACCTCTATAACTTTGATGTTTTTTACGAAAAGGCTGTAAATCCTAAACGACCAATGTTTTTGCAATACAAGAGTCGTAGGGACTCGGTCGAGCAAAGCGATATTTAATGATTCTTCAAAAAGCTGGGAAGTTGAGTCGCTCAAGAGAACCTGTATTTATTATCCCCAACCCAAAAAATCCATGATTTCTAGCCAAAATAGGACGGAATATCAATTTCTCTCTCGGTCATTCGTCCTGACCGGCGACCTTTTCGCAGATTATGAAACCCTCTCTCGTGCAATACGTGACGGCGTCATCTGTACCGCTGCTTTTTTTTTATTTCGTCCTTCTTTGCAACTCCGGTTATTTTATGTTTACATGTCGACGGGCACGCAGAGGAGCTGTCAATCACCTCACACCCTGCGGGGGGAGGGGAGGGTGCGGAAGTCTCTGCTAGAAAAATAATACCTCAAACACTAACAATAATAATACACCGACGTGTCAGCTTGCAAAGTCGTCACATGCACGTCTTCTTATAGACGCTTTGCTTTGTCAGTGTGTGTGTGTGTGTGTGTGTGTGTGTGTGTTGTTGTTTTTCTTGTTTTGATAAGGGAGACAGCAGTTCATTTCCAGCTGTGGTAAAAGTTTGTCTTTCACAGAAAAACAAAAAAGTCAATAAACGTGACACGTATTGCCGACTGCCGCGCTGAAAGAGAGACTATAGATGAAGCAAGTAGCACGACGTTATCATGCACACAAACACACACACACACACACACATAGATCCGATTGCTTGAAAACCTGCAGATTCGCATATTCGCCTCGTGACGCCTCAGATGTCGGCGTCGAGGCTCGCCGGCGTTTCTGCTGTTTGTCGCTCGGCTCTGTTTTCCCCCGTCCCGCTCCTCCTGCGGCTCCGGCGGCGCCGCTCCAGATTAATTGGACTCATTAGATTTAAAACTCGCCGTTTGAAGCGGCTCATCATTCGCGTGGCATTAATTGTATTTGAAGCTCCCGTGCATTCAGAGCAGCTGACTAATGTTGCAGCTAATGTGGAGGACGGGCTTTCTGATTGACTCGGATATTTATTCATCCCCATACGGTCTCTTTTACGTTTTTTTTTTTTTTTTTTTTTTCTTCCAGTCTTAGAGGAAACGCTTACTTTGTTTATTGAATCGGACAGATGTGGGATCTGTCACACGGTGGACAGAAAGGACTTTGTTTACGACAGAATCAATGCTTCACAACAGGCCGATAAATGGCATTGAAACTCACATGACTCGTCTGGAAATTTATATAAATAAAGTAAGAGGCAACAAAGGTGCGGTTTGTACATTGGACTTATTAACCGCTGGTTCCCAAATACCTCTAGCTAGACTCCCTCAATCCTTATTCAAGATACAAAGCGTATATCGTCATATGTAATGTGTGGAAACGTGTTTTCCTGTACAATAATTTAGACATGTATTGATAAGCAATAATGATTGTGTAAACATTATTATAAGTATGGACAGTGTTGGCAGTGGGTATAACATAATATAATATAATATAATATAATATAATATAATATAATATAATATAATATAATATAATATAATATAATATAATATCAACTTGTACTGCTGTCTGAGCCTATCCCACTAGTGATTGGACGAGATGTTGGGTTCCTCCTGGATCGATCCTGGAGCCGCATTTAGATACATGCAATCATTCAACCTGCATGTTTCGGGACTGTGCGGGGAACCTGGAGGAACCCTAAGGGAACTGGAGGAACCCGGAGGAACCCGGAGGAACCCCGAGGAACCTGGAGGAACCCCAGGCAGACACTGGGTGAACATGGAAACTTCACACAGAAAAGCTCTGGTGTTGAAATCCAACCTTGCTGTGAGGCAGAAGCGCTAACTACTTCACCACCATGCCTCCTATATATGTGTGTGTATATGTATGTATACATATACATGCACACACACACACACACACACACACACGCACACAGACACACACACACATATCTATGTCACACGTGTATGTGTGTGTACATATATACATATATGTGCTCTCTATATAAATATACACACACAAAAATATATGTGTTTGTATGTACACACACAAATATATGTATACACATATCTTTTTACACACATACACCCACACGCACATATTTATACACACACACGCACATACGTATACAAATACATATATATATATACAGACACACAAATATATGTATATACACACACATACATACATACATATATATATATACACACACACATACATACATACATACATATATAAATAAAGAAACACATATATGTATAAACATATATATATACATACACATACACCCACACATACATGTATGTGTGGGTGTATGTATATATTTATATAAATATATATGCATTCACACACACACACACACACATATATATACATATATCTACACACACATATATATATATATACATACATTCATACATGTGTGTATATATATGTGTATAAATATATATAGACAGGACTGTCTCAGAAAATTAGAATATTGTGAAAAAGTTTTTTATCTTCTGTAATGCAATTAGAAAACAAAAATTACTCTTTCATGATATTCTAATATTTTGAGATAGGATTATTGAGTTTCCTTAAGATGTAAGCCATAATCAGCAATATTAAAATAATAAAAGACTTGCAATATTTCAGTTGATTTGTAATGGATCCTGAATGTATGACATTTTTGTTTTTGTAATTACATTACAGAAGATAAAAAACTTTATCGCAATATATATACAATATATATCTATATATATAGATATATATGTATTCAAAATAAAATCCCATCATCATTGGCTCTTTTCTTGATGCCATGACTGACATCTGTATCACAGCAAACCATAACAGCACTGCTGGTTGCTTTTATTTGTATGTTACCAACGTTTACGTACAGAATTGCCCTCCCTCTCTCGAAAAAAAAAAAAAAACACTTCAAAAAGCTAATCGAGCGTAGCAGCAAGCCGGAGGCTGCTTCATAAAAGTCATGATCTATCAGTGCGGACAGTGACCTTGAGATGACCTGCTTATTTTCAACGGTGAAATATGGACGCTCGTTGGTTAGTGGGTAAGTCTGACCGACCCGATTGTGGAACTAGTCATTTTGACGCCCGGAGAGGTTTCAAATGGTGTAAATATTTTCCCAAACGGTGTTAAAAGTGTGAAATCTTCAAATTCATCACGCTAAGCGTCTGCCACAGTAGCTGCAGACAGTTAGCAGCCACAGCGGCGCAATGGTAAGTACATCTAATACATCTCGCATCGATTTTTCGAGCCCTACACGAGAATACATTTAGGATCTACACGCAGAAAATAATTGATCTGTCTGACCGCACGCGTAAACAACACCCCCGATAAAGGCCCGCCGCCCCGAAAACCCGGGGCTTCAGCGCTTGCTCCCGTAAACAGACTTGAAATCTTTATTAAACCGTCAAGAATCCCAAATAGACCAGAGTGCATCCCAATCAATTCCTCAATGAGTTGCGCGGGAGCCCGTTAACTGGAGAACTCGGCACAAAAAAGAAAAAAAGGACTTGACCGTTTTTCCAAGGCGCTGCAGAGCTGTTACGCATTATATATGGCGCGGTCCGAATCGTTATGCATTGCATTAACGGAGCGTCACAATAGAAAACGGTCAAAATTTAATGACTACACACTGCTATGTGTGTTCTCCGACCCCAAACTCTTGTTCCCGCTTTATCATCGGCTCCGATCGTTCCCTCCTCTCCCAGAGCAGGGAGACCTCATTAAGGCGGGTTAAGGAAGCCCGCTAATGGCTCCTCTCAGTGCTAATAACACCGGGTCAAGCAATATTACACATCGCTTTGTTCAATTCGCGCGGCTATTTATCATGTATTATCAACAGCCAGGTATCACGGAATCGCACGGCTATAACGGTAATGGCGCCCGCGGGCGCCGGGTTCAGACAGGCGCCGATCACCGAGCCGGCGGGCAACTTATTATGGAGCAGGAAGCGCCGCTTCCACCTGATGAATATTTTTCCATGCGCAATGCAATAAAAATTCGAGTGCGAGCGCCGAGCGACAATCAGTCAGCGTCTTTGTTTTTTTTAAAGAAATATATAACCTGTTAATAACACTGCACAATGCTTAATATTGTTATAGATTTCATTAGTTTGGAAATCAATGGAATATAATGGAATGGGGTGGTTGTTGTTGTTGTTGTTGTTGTTGTTGTTGTTGTTGTTGTTGTTGTTGTTGTTCTTGTTCTTGTTCTTCTTCTTCTTCTTCTTCTTCTTCTTCTTCTTCTTCTTCTTCTTCTTCTTCTTCTTCTTCTTCTTCTGGCTTTTCCCTTCAGAATCAACTGCGAATCAACTGTCTCCATCTAACCCTATTCTGTGTATCCTCCTCGCTCACACCAACTCCCTTCATATCCTCACTCACTACGTCCATAAAGGTTGATAAAAAGGCAAACACTCTGAGGATCTACCGCAAGACAAATTGAATAAATGTGTTTTCCGCTGTTGAGAAAACACTTGAAAATGGTGGCTATTAGGAATATATGTAACGTGATGCAGAGGTATCAATTAATATTCTCAGAGTTGAGACGATTTCTATGAGTTCCGTCGTTTGCTCAGTAATTCGAGCTAATGTTTGTTAGCTATTATTTGTCGCTAACGTTAGCCATCATCGCAGCCAATGGCGGCGCTTGGACGGGGTCCATATTGAACACAAAAGGAGGGTGAGAAATTTAGATCACTACGGTTGGGGGTCGCAATAACAATCTGGTTTAGCGGTGTAAAACATAACGGGGAACAGGAATAATGGCGATCCCGTGACAAGGAGGATCATTAAAATGTCGTTCAAACCGCCGATCTCACGCGTTTCTCTTATTTCGCATGCAACCGACAACAGTTTGGAGCTGACACGGCGAGAAATAAAAACCTTTTGAAAACGCGGGTCTGTCAATTCTCCCGGCCCGGAGACGTTCGCGTCTGCAGAAACCGCAAGACATGTTTTAAATATGAATTTTCTGCACATAGGATCAAATGGGTCTGGGAAAGTTCGCCCCAAACCACTGCAGATGTGGGCAACGGATGAATTACAGAAAGGCCTCCTTTCTGCCAAAGACCCTCAACGGTCCAAATAGTTTTCCAACCATAAATGTAAAAACAATAGAGCTGAGAAATATAAAATCCACCGCTACAAGGCCGTGTTGGCCTTTTATTTTAAATGAAAGAAAAAGTATTTCACTTCCTCGCTCTCTGCAGGAAGTATCGGGTTACTTCACAGAAATACCACTCGACAAAACCCAAGTAAAACGCAAACTTGGCAGATTGGCTTAAGACAGTAACTGCATACAATAGAAGCATTCCAGTGGATAAATATATATAGCAATAAAAATATCTAGAAGTAAGTGAAACACGATATATTATTATGTCACATAGTCATTCATTCATTCATACTGCTGATCTAGTACTCATTGTCAGGGTTGCTATCTCAGAAGAGGACTGGAACCGCAAAAAACTGAAGAAGTGTAAACAAATAAATATAAATAAGAATATTTAGAAGTATGGGAAACATGATATGTTATGATGTTACATGTTAAATATTTATTCATTCATTCTTTGGTTCATATTGCTGATCTTGCACTCAGTGTCAGTGTTCTTATTCAGAAAAATAGACTGGAACTGCTTCTAGTGTAAAAAAATAAACAGAAATAAGATAATTTAGTAGTATGGGAAACATAATATATTATTATGTCTCATATCCATTGATTTGTTCATTCATCCTGCTGATCTTGCACTCATTGTCAGAGTTGCTATCTCAGAAGAGGACTGGAACTGCAAAAAACTGAAGAAGTGTAAACAAATAAATATAATTAAGAATATTTAGAAGTATGGGAAACATGATATGATATGATGTTGCATGTTGAATATTTATTCATCCATTCTTTGGTTCATATCGCTTATTTTGCACCAGGAAAAGACATGTAAATGACATTTACAAGCATTCACTCATTCATTTATGGAGAAATAACCATTCAGTCATTCATTTGCAAGTGATATGAACTACATTCACTCTGAGAGACATATAACTGTTCGCTCTGTCATTTCCATGTACGCGCTTTTTGCAAAGAGGGCCATATTTGGTGAGGTAAATACGGTGTTTGACATTATTTCAATTTAGACTCAGATCAAAAATACAAAACAGAAAAAAGACCGATTAAGTTTTTATTATTGTTTTTATGACGGAGGCTACGGGCCAGTGTAAATTTGAACATGGGCCGCATTTGGCCCGTTGGATATGCCTGATATATAAATATACAACCATTCAGTCACTCATTCACACGTTTTATGTCATTTCCGGACTACTAGCTGCTACTTTTTTTACCCACTTTGAACACTGCAGCTAAAAAAAATGCATTGGATTTTTCTGGGCTAACTAGCCAAAATATTTAGCCTCGTTACATCGGACCAATGAAATTACCGTGAAGTTCTGCGGGTTTAATTCCAACAATGAAGACGACGACTTTAGTGGTTTTAGTGCTTAGGATAAAAATGAAGATAGCGAGCAGAGACTATGTCCTAATAGGCTCCTGTATTTTTTTTTAACCAGATGTCTTGCAGGGATTGTTAGGAAAAAAAAAAAAAAAAATCGAAAACTATATTTAGAAATATCCAATAACGGTAGATATTTGATTAAATTTAAAAAAAAAAAAAAAATGCGTAAATAGCTCTTGTTACAAATGTTACAAGTTTATCCTATGTATGTACAATTTTTTTTTTTTCTTCTCCAATTTAGAGGGCGCGGCTTATACTCAGGCGTGCCCAATAGTCCAAAAATTACGGTCAACAAACAGCCATTAATTCACTCATTTTGTTTATAATTCTCCATAATAGAAGATCGACTCAATCCACTGGAGCGTGTGAAAAAAAAGATTTTATTATGCGTCTATTATGCGGGTCATAACCCCGATAATCATGTTTGATCAGTGACTACAGCTTAATAACAGTTCGATAATACACATCATATGAATACGCTGTGGTTCCAGTAAAGCCTGGGTGCATTTTTTTGATTTTCACCCAGATGTGCAGTAATCCCGAGTATTAACTTTCGCCATCGATTCTCCTTTTCCTGGTTTCAATTCGAGCGCGGCATCAATTGCATCACCCCCACCCCCGCACCGACTCGCCATGTCAGGGACCGCGTGTCCGTCACGTGATCGAGATTTCAATTCCACTTGTGTGAAAAGATTAAAAAAAGAAAAGAAAACAAAAGGAAAAATCACCCGTCCAGGAGCCGGATCACAAAGCCTCGTCTTCCTCCTCACCTTCACGCCCTCGGAGATTACAACGCCAATTAGGCTGCTGTTTCCTGACATTCTTTCCGTCGGAGCGGCGCCGCGCCGGTCGGTTTTCATTTCCAACATCAAACGCCATCGTTCCCCGTTCCTCCTCTCCGACCAACTTCTGCCCCGAGGATGTGAGTTTTTATTTATTTATCTTTTCGTCTACTTATCTATTTTCTCCTCTCTGAACCGAACCCCCGACGGAAACGGAGACAACAAGTAGCGCAACAGAGGTATCGAATTGTTGTCTAATTTAATTGACGCCTTGTTTTCCCTTCCTGTTCATCTATTTCAACACGTGGGGTCAAAGAAATGTGTTTTTTTTTTTTTTTGAACCGTTATTTATTTTATTTTGTTTTAAAAGGCGGGTTTGCATCAGGAGCGCGTTGCACCGAAGCGATGTATCGGGAGCGGGTGTTTTAAAAATGCAGGAGCGGCGTGCATTATGTATCCTAATGTTTTAAATATAAGATCTCCTTTGCTCCTTTGGGATGTTTGTCCATATGACCCGGTTTTATCGGCCCAGATTGATCTCAGCCGCCTTTCATTTATTTATTTTGATTAATATCTGCCCAGAAAATACCACCTGCTAGAATCGATGCGTCTATGTGCACATGTTTGAAAAGAAAATTCTCTTATGTAAACAAAAAATGCAATTTTAAGGACGGTTTTCATTTAAACAGGTATTTAGTGTATGCGTCAAAAGTACTGTGTGTATTTTTGGAAGTACAGTTTTCCGTGGTACAATGCAGTACTACTTACTATTAGTTTATCCAGAACTATTGAAGATGGCTTCACTCTCTCACACGCATTATTTAGTCACTAAAATAAACTGTTTATAATATATAAGATAATATTTTATCATAACTAATTATATTATATTATAATTGTGATGACAAAAAAAATCTCAAAATAATTATATATAAATATATAGTTCATATGCTATTATTTATTTCCAACACCAATAATATTAACAGTAACAATAATGACACATTTTCTTGTGTTCTAATTGTTATTATAAAAAAAAATCACATTAAATAAATGAATATCAAATATACAGTTCATATTATATATTCACAAAACCGATAATCATAACAATAACGATAATAACGATAAATTGATTGCATTATGATTGTGATGATAAAAACAATAAAATGAATATATATAAAATATACCGTTTATAACATATATTCACAACACCGATAATCATAACAATAATAATATTAATAGCAACAACAATATACGTCAATACTATACCACAGCCTCCATAATGAGACCACCAGAATTGCTGCTTATATTAATGTACTTTCACTTTTATCAATCCATTTTATTTCTAAGTATAACTTTCAGTGTTTTCGATGAAAGATTTTCAACATTGAGTTGAAAAAAGAAAAATCTCAGTACTTCATCCATCACGGAGAGCGCAAAGAACAAAAAACACGAGGGAGAATACTTTCCGAACCAGGAGCAAATTCTATTTTTCTTTTTCTCCTCTCACAATAGAATTATTATGTTTTTGTAACTTTACTTCACGGCCCGACAGCCGTTATTGGCCGATGAAATCAAAACAGCTCACTTTAACACGATACCAGGAATGCTAAGCTAAGCTACAATTGGACTGGAAGGGTCTGTATCAGCCTTGCACGCAACAATGTGTATCAGGGCACACAAAAATGACCTGAAGTAGTATCGGATATTGTTTTTTTACGTGTTTTATTATTATTTTGTGTATTTCAACATGACCACGTGACCAAAAGAATTCTCCAGGTAACAATATATTTGCACGCACCAGAAAGAACCGGTACAACATGAAACATATGCCTTTATATCATGGGTGGGCAATTATTTCATTTCTTATTTAATTTTTATGCACAGGCCAATGGGGTATCATGCAAATACAACCAAATCAAAATTGCAACTCAAACATTTACGTCTTTTGGCATTTAATTTCAACTTTATAATCATGAATGATCATATAAATGTACCGACATTATTTTGTATGGAGTCATCCATTCAAAATAAAAGGGCCGGATAAAAAAACAAAACGGGCCTTAAATTGCCCAAATCTGCTCTATATTACTTATAAATGAGCCAGTGATTGGTTATTTTTCTCTCTTTAACATAAGAATGAGTGAGTAAATGTTTTTGTGACGCGTGAATGAGAGGACGAATGGTCGTACCGTCCTTTCCGGACTATAAGCCGTTACTTATTTCACCCGCTTAAACAAAAATGCAGCTAATTTATGAATTTTTGGTTGGGCTGACGAGCCTAAATATTTAGCCTCGTCATATCGGAGCGATGAAACGGCTGTGAAATTCTGAGGCCGTTCAATTCCGACAACGAAAAATACGACTTTAACGCGTTTCACGCGCAGGAGGAAGTCAAAGATAGCGATTGGCTGGAGTAGGACAAAGCGGGAGTAGAAAATGGATGGATGGATGCACTTTTCCTTGCGCTATTTATTATTCATCTTTTTTATCATCCGTCTTCCAAGCACTGTTCAAAAATTCTCCGCTTGTGCAATAGTGCCATTGTCTTCTGTGCAATAAATGTTTTACTGTGCAATGAACGCTACTTATACACAAAATTAACACACGTAATCATGTACATGTACTCTTAAAAACACATGTATATACATTACATATATTTTAATATATATATCTTACATACCTTCAAATGTATTTTGATTTATTTATTTTGATTTTTATTGTTTATTTTATTATTCTCTATTTTTATTCTTTATTTTTATATGGATATCTTCCCCACTGCTTTCAACGAAAAGCAATTTAATCCTGGGCCATCAATAAAGTATTTTGATTCTGAAAAAAAAAAAAAAAAAATTCAAATACGTTTTTGTGAATGTTACCGGTATGTATTTCATTAAAAGTGAAAAAAAAAAAATGTTTGTGTGTAAAGTGCGGCTTACATATGTACACACATATTTACTTGTTATTTATAGCTGGCGCGGCTTATATTCAGGCGCGCTCAATAGTCCAGAAATGACGGTATGTTTCTTTATGTGGCTCCATGATCGTGCCAAGGTGAACGCCATTGAATGACAGTGATCGTCTAATAATGAATAAATGAAATAATGAATGTATTTGCGTTTATTATCTATAAGAAAGGGTGAAGTCACATAATATCCTTCAGAGGGAGGCAGACGAAATTCTTGTTTTTACATGAATCTATCCTCGACTGAATCCTTTTTTTCTCGGCCCCTGCTGCTTCTTTCTCACCGCTGAAATCCAGCTGCACTTTTTGGCAGCATATTTTGATGACGAATCGCGCCGTTAAACGAAACAACTCACTTTGTCTTGTCTATTCGCACTTATTTTTTTAAAACTTTAAAAGGGAAAAACATATTTAATAACTTGTCGCGGGGCTGCGGCGGTAATGTTCCTGCCTCTCTTCCCGCATCTCCTCGGTAATGAGGTTGGCAAATAAAATGCTTTCATAACCGGCACAGGCGGTATTGACGCGGTAACCCAAAATCCCAGAGTAATTTTCAAAGGCCGAATAGAAAAAAAATAAAAAATAAAATAAAAAATAAAAGTAAAATCGCACAGTCGCCGCTCCAGACTCTCAAGGAAAATCGGCAGCAACACGAATCGGATCTCTCCCTTTTTTTCATTATCATACAGTTTGAGTCATTAAACCTTTCCCTGAACCTACCAACGCAGAATCTCAGGGAAAACGTATTAGAACTCCTCCGGCTTTAAAAGACGGCGTGAAATGAAAAATATATTTTCCCATCTTTAATCCCGTCTTCTTCTTCTTTTTTTAGTTTATTTTACACAAGTCCATCCACTTCGATTTTTCTTGCTGAAAAGCTCGCTGCGGGGGGTGAGTGGGGAGGTTGGCCGTCGTTGTGTGTGTGTGTGTGTGTGTGTGTGTGTGTGTGTGTGTGTGTGAGTGTGTGTGTGAAGTAAACAAACCAGTCAACACAGAGGCGAACGTGCTGAGATTTCTGTTTCATGGGGCGTATCCAAAATTTTTTCCAAGAGGGCATCTTTTGCTTTGGGTGTCACCAGATTTGATGCCGTTAACCCCTAACACACACACACACACACACACACACACACACACACACACACACACACACAGAGCGCCACATATACCCCTGTTGCTATGTGACCTCTGGAATGCAGATACCTCATCTTGAAGAACGGTATCGCTTTTCTGATGTTTACACAAAACAAACGTGTGTGTGTGTGTGTCTCGGCGTCTCTCATATCATTCAGAGGCATTTCTATCAATATGAAATGTAATGAGAGTCCTCTTAATGCTTTCAAGGTAATAACTCGGGTGGACGTCCCGCGTTCGGAGGACAAAGCAGCCGCTGTTCGGGAGATTCAATTTAAAAAGCGAGTCGCAGAAAAAAAGGGCAGGACCGCCGGATGAATACAGAAAAATAAAAATGCTCACTAAATGGGAGTATAATCTCAAATGGGATTTTTTTTTATTTTTTCTATTTTCTCTTTTCACCAAAGATAGTAAACACTAATAAACCTTCTTCACGAACGTTAAAACGGCAGATTGGGAAAGGACAAACGGGAAAGGATGGCCGACGGCGACCGGCGAGGACGGGTTCCCGCTCAAGAGACCAGAAACCGTAAATCCCGAAGTTATACCCCTGTTTCCGTCCCGAACTGCCACCTCGAAAATCCCAACCTTTTTTTCTGGAAGCGAGGCTGGAAACCGGGATTCGAAACACGTTCACGGGAGTCAAAGTTTACCCAGGATTCACATCTTTGGCCCGGAGTTCGCTTTACGGCGCATTGCGGGGTCCCGTCTGCCGTCTGGGCGGCTGAATTTACCCCCCAAATGAAGTCGAAGGAACGACCGCTCTCTCTTTAAACTCAATTTTTCAGCCAATAAAGTGAGCAAATTGACATTTCTAGAAGCAATCAGTGCGGTGTTTAAAAGTTTTCTGTTTTTCTTTTGTCTACAACCCTCCACCCTCTGCCCCGGGCGCCACTTCCAGGAGCCAAAACTCCAGTTTAAGAGCTTCTGAGAACGTAAATGGCCTCCGCTTAAATTCATCACCTTGCGGTTTCAAAGCGCTTCACGCTAGATAGCGTTCACACACTCACTCGCACACCAACGGGAGCGACTCGGGGTTCGGTATCTCACGTTGCGACATAAAAAGAGGAACAGCCCTCAGAAATTGAACCCCCGACATCGTCGATTAGAAGATACCCGAAAGAGCAGACGTTTTGCGTCGACGACGAGGAAACGCCACCTTTTACCTTCGCAGAAACCTCACTGATCGTTAGCCTAGCGCTAACTATTGCGGTGATAAAGGGGAAAAGCCGGTTGTCACCAAAGGTCCGGGACATTGGAGATGGCGTGGTCAGTCCCAGCAGGTGAGCGCTCATTCTGAGCTCCAAAAGGCTGCTCGCGCCCAGAGCCTCTTAATGAAGGCCGATCACACCTTTGAAAAGCCATTTTTATTTTACCGCGCACAAATATAATGACTTTGGCAGTTACCTTTTCCTTCAGGCTGCGCCCTTCGGTGGTCACCACAGCCAATCATCTCCTTCCATCTAATCCTCTCTGCAACCTCATCTCTCACCCCGGCTAACTCCCTGTCCTCCATCCTTAAACCTCCTTCCTGGTCTTCCTTTTAGACCTCCAACCTCATCCTCCCTCCACCCAGATCTTCACCATCGCTCTTCTGTCCATTTCCAAAGCATCTCAGTGTAACTTTATCTCCAGACTCCTCTTGGTCCTCCTCTCTCCCAAAGAGGAACCTCCACATCTCCATCTCTGCTTCCAGACAACACGGCCTCCTTCACTTCCATCTCCTACCTTTCATTCTGGCTGATCTCCAACCTGCTTGCACTTGTTTCTCCACCTCTTCTCCACGCTCTTTTCACCCTCTGTATTCGAGATCCTCCACCTTCTTCGCCGCCACTCCCCGTAACCTCGCATATTCTTGTCAGGCAGTGGCTAACCTTCATCCTTCTTCTTCTCTACAACCTCTCCAGATTCTCCCCCACCTACTTCCTGCTATTACGAAACATCACAACATCATCTGCAAACATCTACATTCATCCACATTCACATAGTAGCCTCCTCCGAGCGGTTTGTCTATTTGCTATTCTTCTCAAAGTCGTTCTTGGGATGAGCGCAAAAAAAAAAAAAAATAAAAAAAAAAAATAAATAAAAAAAATAAAAAAAATAAATAAGAAATAAACTAAAATAAATATAATAAATATCCAGCACCATATTTGGACATTCAGTTTTTTTGTTTTTTTTTTGTAGAGGTCCTCAGAAGGGGACAGCTGGTTAATATAGCAGCTTGCTACATTGATCAAATGTTTTAATGCACAATAAGTCACAAACAGAAGACTAACTGCTATTAAATTTCTGCTGCGGTGGCGGAAAATGCGCCGTCTTTCAAAATAAAAGCAGTCCAATTAAATCTGTCTAGTCTTTAAAATATATGCAGCTTATTGTGCCGTGTAAATCTGAAATGTGCGGTCTGGATTTCATTGGGAGGGGATTTTATTGCACACCGGTGGCTTCTGATGGTCTACACTTTATCTGTGTGTTTTTCTTTTTATCATTGCCTATCGTGTCTCTTTAAGTTGTTCCTCGTGATTTGCGAGAAATTGAAGTTGCGCTTTTTCGGAGGGGGGGGCGAGCGCTACGATCGGCCTTCCGGGACAAAACGGCGGTTAGACTGGAATGGAGATTGTGGAAATGATGATTAATTTGAGTGATCTGTCACTCCCCTGGAAGCAGCTGCATTCGCCGTGTTTTTGTCGTCTTTTTTTTTTTTTTCCCCTCCAGTTATTTATTCAGGTTTTCTTCTCATTACTCATCCGAGCGTGATTCGGAGCATAATGTCCGGTTTAATTGCACGCTGTTTTAAAGATAGTATCATTTTTGAAAATTACACATTTCTCAGCTGTTTGCTGTTTTCGCAAATTCCGCCCGGGGCGCGGACAAAGGCCTTCCAATGAGCTTCACTTATCTTCTTGTAATTATCCCGAGATATTAGCCCTTTCCATTTTCATCTGGATAGCCTCTGATTATGTTATTGTGCTGCTTCCTCGCACTTTTTCTCCGGCGAACGCGCTGAATTTCAGAATCCATCTGGTCCGAAATTCCTCCGGACTAATTTGTGCCGTTCATGGACAGAATTTCTAGAATTTACCGGTCGTTTTACGTTCCCACCCTCGCCTACGGTCGCGAGCTGTGGGTATATTTGAATGTGATAAGATAAGATAAGATAAGATAAGATAAGAACAACTTGATTAATCCCGAAGGAAATTGTTGTGCCAGAGTTACAGAAAATATAACAGTAATAAATAATAAAAAGAAAAAGGCAGAATTAGAAATAAAAATAAACTATAAACTATAAAGTGTCTCAGTGAAACTATAAAGTGTCTTAGTAAACAAGTGAGGTAAGGAGTGTACAATAGTATGATAAAAGGAAAAATTGTGGTGTAGCTGTTGTGAAATGAAATATTGCACAGTTCTGAATATTGCACAGTGAAATGAAATATTGCACAGTTTTTTTTTTTTTTTTTTTTTTAAATAAGTATTTTGAATCAATTTCAATTACATTTAGAAATGACTTATTTTTTCCTTTTGTTTTATTTTGAATGGATGACTCCATACAAAATAATGTCGGTATATTTATATGATCATTCATGATTATAAAGTTGAAATTAAATGCCAAAAGACGTAAATGTCCAAATTGCAAATTTGATTTGGTTCAATTTGCATGATACCCCATTGGCCCTTGCATAAAAATGAAATAAGAAATGAAATAATTGCCCACCCCTGATATAGAGGCATATGTTGCATGTTGTACCGGCTCTTTCTTGTGCGTGCAACTAGTTTGTTACTTGGAGGATTCCTTAAGTCACATGGTCATGTTGAAATACAAGAAATAATAATAAAATTTACCGGTCGTTTTACGTTGCGAGCTGTGGGTCGCGACCAAAAGAACGAGATCACGGACACAAGCGGCCGAAATGAGTTTCCCCTGCAGGGTGGACGGACTCTCCCTTAGAAATAGGGTGAGAAGTCGGGTCATCCGTTGGGAGCTCGGAGTCGGGCCGCCGCCAGATGAGGTGGCTCGGGCTTCTGCTCAGGAAGCCTCCTGGACGCCTCTCGGTGGAGACATTCCAGGTGTGTCCAGCTGGGAGGAGACCGCGGGGAAGATGCTGGCCTGGGAACGCCTTGGGGTCCCCCAGAGGAGCTGAACCATGTGGCCGGGGAGACCTGTGGCTCCATGACCTGACTCTGGATAAGCAGGGGAAGATGGATGGATGGATGGATGGATGGATGGATGAATGGATGGATGGATGGATGGATGGATGGATACTTTGGGGTACCGACAGGAAAGATGGCGGGCGGGAGGACGCTGGCGTGTTTGGCTGCCGCTTCCCGCTCTCCAACCAATCAACCAAACCAAAGACAAAGGCTCACCTGGACAATCTCCAGCAAGCTACCAAAGTGCCAGGTGAAGCTCGCCGACCTGAGCCGGCTGGCTGGCTAGCTAGCCTCTCAAAACTCCGGATCCCGACGGCGACCTGAGCAGGCTGGCTGGCTAGCTAGCCGGCTAGCCTCTCGAAACTCCGGATCTTGACGGTGACCTGAGCTGGCTGGCTAGCTAGCTAGCCGGCGACCTGAGCCGGCTGGCTGACTAGCTGGGCTCTCGAAACTCCGGATCCCGACGGTGACCTGAGCTGGCTGGTTAGCTAGCCGGCTAGCCTCTCGAAACTCCGGATCTTGACGGTGACCTGAGCTGGCTGGCTAGCTAGCTAGCCGGCGACCTGAGCCGGCTGGCTGACTAGCTGGGCTCTCGAAACTCCGGATCCCGACGGCGACCTGAGCAGGCTGGCTGGCTGGCTAGCTAGCCGGCGACCTGAGCCGGCTGGCTGACTAGCTGGGCTCTCGAAACTCCGGATCCCGACGGCGACCTGAGCAGGCTGGCTGGCTGGCTAGCTAGCCGGCCAGCCTCTCGAAACTCTGGATCTCGACGGTGACCTGAGCTGGCTAGCTGGGCTCTCGAAACTCCGGATCCCGACGGTGACCTGAGCAGGCGGGCTGGCTGGCGGGCTGGCCGGCTAGCCTCTTGAAACTCTGGATCCCGATGGCGCCTAGCAAGACGGCATTTCCATTGGCCGAAATCTTCTTGCTCCTCCTGCTCCACCATCTCTCCCTCCACCAAAAATCCATCTCCGACATCCAGCTCCAACACTTGCCTCCTCACAGCAGCACGTCACTCAGCTGCACACCGGCGAAGCTCCTCCAGCTTGTCCCTGGACCGGCGCTCATCGCCACACTCTGCAATCATGGACTTCTTCCCAAAAATTCTGTGTATGTTCTTCTGTTTTTTACTTGTGAAGCGTCTTTGAGTGTCATGAAAGCGCTATAAAAATCCCATGTATTATTATTATTATTATTATTATCATACTTTGTGCTAAAAAAAGGCTTATTTTGATTCTCCAGCCTTGTTTCAACAGATGATAGGAAGCAAAATACGGCCATTAGCCGCTTTCAGCAGTTCTCTGACCAGAACACGGACGTTAGTTAGTTAGTTAGTCCTCTTGCACGAGATGCATAGAGCCAACCGTGGATACCAGGTTTCTCCATCGGGGTCTGTCGTTGGCAAGTTGCCGTGCCTGTGCACGGCTCACACCGCAGGCCCTGAGGTCCTGGGCCACAACATCAAGCCAGCGGGTGCAGGGGGGCACCTCTGGATCTTCTCCATCCGGCTAGCTGGGGATTAAAAGCCAGGATGGAGCTTGTGGGATGTTCGGCAGGCAGGCGGATGATGTGGCCATACCATCGAACTCGCCGCATTGCTGCGAGGCGAGATGCCGGGGGCCGCCGGGTTCGATCCCTTAGGGTCTTGTTGGTGACATGCTGGGTCCAGCTGATGCCTTCTAGCGTCCTCAGGGCCCTGGAGTCAAATCCATCTAGCCTGGCTGCCAGCGTGTTCTTCAGCGGCCAGGTTTCGGAGCCATAGAGAAGGACAGAGATGACTGAGGCATTGTAGACCCGGAGCTTTGTCACCCGGGATATGTGCCGGTGGCGCCGCAATGGTCTCCACAGGGATTGCATGACGGACGCCGCAAGGGCACGGCGCCGGTCAATCTCAACTTTGAGATCTCCGGTGTTTCACAGGGTTGAGCCGAGGTACTTGAAGGTAGCGACAAAGTGGACGGGGTGCCGTCGGAGAGGAGCGGTGGTGGATCGGGTCCCTCTCCTTTATGCATAAGCTCGGTTTTTGGCCAGCTTATCTTCAGGCCGAGTTTCCTGGACGCCTCATCAAAAACATGGAGGGCTTCACGAAGCTGGTCAGCGGTCTCACCGAACAGCGTGGTGTCATCCGCGTACTCGAGATCCCTGAGGGTGTAGCTGCCTTTGGGGACCCCAGGGATCCATCAGATGGTCAATGACACAATAAAAAAGTTCTGGCGCAGCGACACAGCCCTGCCTCACCCCGCTGTTGATGGGGAACCACTTAGAGTCCCGGCCAATCACACGCACACAGCTTTCGGCTCCTTGGTAGAGCTGCCTAAAGAGTGTGGTTATTTTGGCCGGGACTCCGAGGGATGTCAGGATGTTCCAGAGAGAGCCGTGGTCCACTGTCGATGAAGGCGATGTAGAGGTGCCGGTCCTTCCTGAACTCCCGGACCTTTTCAATTATGAGCCGGAGGGCAGAGATGTGATCTGCGGTGGACCGATTGGTCATGAAGCCGGCTTGCTGTCGGCGGCGTCTGCTTCGGGTTGCAGGTAGAGCACGGGTTAGTAGGACGCGGGCGAATAGTTTTCCGGGGTTGGAGAGGAAGGTGATTCCTCTGTGGTTGCTGCAGCGCAGCTGATCGCCCTTATGCTTCCAGAAGGGAAGTTTAGCTCCGCCTCCAGTCATCAGGCAGCGACTCAGTGACCCACACATGGTTGATGATTTGTGCAAGCCAAAGGATGATGTTGTTACCTCCGGCCTTCAGCATCTCAGCTGTGATGGAACATAGGCCAGGGGCTTTGCCGTTCTTGAGCTTTGACAAGGCTGCCTTCACTTCGGCTGGGGTGACCGGGGAGATGAGACAGTCCGGGTTATTGTTGGGGTGGGTGGTGGAGGTGGAGGCTTCTGGTAGGGGAGGATGGTTTAGGGGCTCACTGAAGTGCTCCTTCCAACGACTGAGGCAGTCAGCTTCAGTGGACAGGATGTTTCCGGCTGCATCCTTAACCAGAAAGCAGCGCTTGCGGTCTTTCCCTTGGCGGAGCAGATTGAAAAGCTGCCGCAGGTTGTTGTTTTTGGAGACTGACTGGTTTCTCGAGTAGGTTTCCCTGTCTTGACGGATGGAAATGTTCCGTTGGCTGTTGAGGCGCCGGTATAGGACCATGTCCCCACGCAGTCGAGCAACTCCTCGGCCGTTGACGATGTCCAACGTGGCTTGGGAAATCCAGGGCTTCTTGGAGGCTGGTCTTGTTCGCCCGGCGGCTCCCTTCGAAGCCATGGTCACCTCGCTTTTAAAGTGAGGCCAGTCCCGGGACATCCCGCCGGTGAGGGCGCTAAATCGGTTAGCGATGGAGCAGCTGAAGCGCTCCATAATGGCAGGGTCTAAGAGACGGAAGGAGTCCAGCTTGGGGGAGGCATTGGCTGAGGCCCCCGTCTTGAGCTTTAGCCGCAGGTCGGCTATCAGCCTGCGATGGTCGGTGTTGCCAAGCTGTGCGCCTCTGAAGACACGGCAGTTGGTAACCGATGTCTTCCAGCGGCGGGAGATGAGGATGTGGTCTATGGCTTTTTTTTGTCTTCCCGTCCGGGCTGTACCAGGTCCAGTGGTGGATTCGCTTTCGGGGGAACCAACAGTCAGCGATGCAGAGGTTGGTGGCTCTGCAGAGGTTAAGTAACCGTTGTCGTTGGTGGTGGTATCGACGGAGACTGGGCCGGTTACAGCCGGGAGGGTCGGATCCTGAATGGAGATTGTGACATCGGCGTCGGCGAGGACAATGACAATGTCATGGGGGGGTGCGGCCTGGATGGCAGCTTGCAGTTGGTCATAGAATGTGTCCTTGGCATGGTCTGGGGTGACGTCAGTTGGGCTGTAGGCGACAATGACTGTCAGCCTCCCATGTTGGTGTCGGAGGCGGGCGGACAGCATTCGATCGCTAACTGGTTTCCAACTGATGACGGTGTTCCTCCGGTATAGCGGGATGGCTACTCCATAAAGGCCTCTGCCATCATTTGGGCCGCTCCAGAGGAAAAGATGGTCGCCAGCAGTGGTTTCTCCAGTTCCGCGCCGGCGTGATTCACACAGGCCAGCAAGGGTGATGTTTTACCTAGAGAGTTCACGGGCTAGTAGTGAGGCATAGCCGGGGCGCAGGAGTGTCTGGACATTCCAGCAGGCAATGCGGGTTTTTGACGGAGATCCAGTTGGCGTAGTCCGGGGGCAGGCAGGGGTCTGTTACCGAGAAGATCCGTCCGGTTTAATCTGGTTGCTTTGGTTGGTTTCGTACCTGGTTTATTTCACCATGCTGGGTAGTTGGCCCTGCGATGGCTATTCAGCTGGTGGGGCTGCCACCTCACAGCACACTGACATGCTGTTGGAGGCTGGCGGGTTCACGGTTTGTTGTGACCCAGACTAACCCACAAGGCAGTGGGTCTGAGCCACACTTTGTCTGGTCCCTCACCTGGGACCTGTTTGCCTTGGGTGACCGTTCCAGGGGCATGAAGCCCCCGAAAACATAGCTCCCAGGATCACTGGGACATGCAAACCCTCCACCACGGTAAGGTGGCAGCTCATGGAGGGGAACACGGACGTTGCTGACTGCAAAACAATGGCCCTGTCAGGATCTCCTCTCGGCAGCCCTATAAAGGGCAGCGGTATGCTCTGCCTGGGGCCGGGGGATTGTGGATGTCCCAGACCACTGCGGACCCCTGTCACAGCCGGACCCCTACCCTACCCTACCCTACCCTGCCTTGACCGGACCCCTGACATGACCGGACCCCTACCCTGTTACGACCAGACCCAGCCGGCCGGTGTAACATCTGACCCAGCCCGAGATCCTGCCTTGACCCAGGTGAACCACCAGACCCTGCGTTTAGACCGGGAACCCCTGGTGGACCACCGGACCTTGACCCAGCCCGAGATCCAGACTTCACCCCGCCTGGGGCCCGTCCTGGTGAGACCCAGCCCTCTGCAACTCTGTCTCGGGGCCAGGGGCTTACCAGCGACACCCTAGCTGCCGTTTTACTCAATAAAGCGCTTCATCCCAGATTCCTGCTCCAAGGTGTGGCTCCCTGCCCGAGTCCACCCCTGCGACCCGTGACAGGCCTTTGTCCTCCAGGGGACGGTGGACTTCCTATCCTGAAGTATTAGCTCTCGTTTGTCGGGCCATTTGTGCAGAGGTTGTTCGGTCTCATCGCAATCCTCAAAACAAATGACAGCATACGCCACTTTCTCCATCGTATGCCTGGGTGTTTTTACCTTAGGGTTCACCAGTTTGTGTCTCAGGGTGTTGTGGGGTTTGGAATGCACCTCTGTTTGGTGTTTGTTGAAAACCCTTCGGAGTCTCTCCGAAATACCAGCAATGTATGGTGTGCGTGAGCAGACGGGCCTGGTTCCATGTGTGCAAATCCATCTTGGTATCTGTCTTGCCCCCCAAAAACAACCAGGAAAGCTCCACCACCAGAGCCAGGTAACTTCTCCGACAGATTTCACTCCTTTGTCTGGCTTTACCTTCTCACATTCCAGTCCAGGTAATCCCCAAAAGTGGCTCCTTTGTCCCCAACGAACGACACCCTCCTTAGCATAACCACCCCCTTCGACCTAGTTTCAGCCGTTTGTGTCATTTATATAACCAGCAACCGTAACTCTCGTCGAAATCTTCTCGCCCTGAGCTGTAGAAGCCTCTTGGATGAGGGGTGAAACGTCTGCAAGTGAAGAAATTCAAGCCCGGTCGCCATTTCATCAAGAATTCATCAAGACCTCAACGACTGAGAGCCTCTTTTACTGGGAAGCGTCTTCGCTGCGTATCTGAAGTGTCACACTCCAAAATAAGGGGAAGAAGAAGAGGAAAAGATGGACAACATGGAGGTGGAAGACGCCACGGCACTCACGCTCTCCATTGAGGGAATCATAACCGTCATCGATCAGATGGGTTTTTATTTTCTCCCTGCAACATTTGCTAAACTCCAGACTTATTTTAACCAAAATGTTGATGTCCTTCTGCAGTTTTTAGAAACTTGGACATAAAGCTCCACCAATCACCAAGCAGAAGATGCTGGTTCTTGGACATGACACAGCCTCCTTCCTGGACAAAGTTCTTGGAGCTGTAAAAAATTCCAAAGAATTAAATCTCGACGATAAAAAAAATCACAGAATCGGCACATCCGGCGGGCCGCTGTTTCCGCGGATTCTCCGGTTACGGAGTTAAAAAAAAAAAAAAAAAAGGAATAAAAAAAATAGGGATTAAATATTTCATAATGATTAAAACCTTTGCTACCTTGTAACAGAAAACACGTCGACTACAATTACAGCTCCGGCCAATTAGACCCGTGAGCCGCGCAGGGAGGGAAACACTCCTGGCTATCTGTTGTGAAGAAGGTGAGCTCCTGGGGATGAAGGAGGCGCTGAAAAAAAAAACAAAAAAAAAAACGCTCTCTGCCCAAAGTACCACTTGTTAAGTAAATGGACGGATCCCGGGTTCCTCTCCCACATGGCTCGGCGTCGCTACCGGGGAGCACAAAGCGGTCGCCTGAATACCAGCGGGACGCTGTTGGGGTCCTTGAGGGAACATAGCGAACCGCAGACAAACACCGCCAATTAGCAGCAGGGCCTCCACTCATCAGCCATGTGTTCACGTCTGATTAACGGTGCGCATTTGTTGCATTAGGGTGCGGACGAATACAAAACCCTCCCCGGGGGCACTTGGTTTGCTCCTCATATCCTAATTTATGTCAATTAAAAAGCTTTATTATGATGCTAACCGCGAGACCACTCAGAGGAGTGGGCGACCCGTCACTGTATTGCGTCTTTTGTTAGCTTCCATGAGGGGATCTCCGCTAAAAGCCCAAACAAAAATCACGCGCCGCGTTGGTCCTCCTGAAGAGAATCCGCCGTTTTTCTAATGGCGCCGTACTTTTTTCGCTCGTCTCGAGAGGCTTGAGTAAAGTGCGCGTATGAATCGGCGGCCTCTTGTGCGACGGAGAGGTGTGGCATTGTGCGCCCGGCCGTGCAGCTGGCGCCCAGAAGTCACCTGGCTAAAACCTGGCACTTTAAGCACACTTAGCATTGTCGCTAATTTGCGTATCCACCGCGACATTTTACTCCAAGAACTTCTCAGCACCTTTATTCCAAGACAGTTAGAAGGGACGGGCGCGCTTTCAGACAAAGGAGGAGTAAACTGGAAGTGTTATGGGTGCCGAGTGGACGGCGTTATGAAAGCAGCGTCGTTAAATGAGTAAAAAAAATGAAGGTGTTTCAGGTGTTTTTTTCCCAGAAAAACACAACAAAACGACTATCTGGAAAAAGAAAAGGACGAATGAGGAAACAAAAAAAAAAAATGGATGAAATTTGTGATATTCTGACATCTGGTTGATTGTGATATTTTATAAAGATTCACAACAATTCAAAAACCGTAAAGAGACCAACATGTTCTCACTCAAGCAAACTTTATTTTTCGACACGTCCGAAAAAGCATCATTTTTCGGTGGAGGAACGCGATATCTCATTTCCAACGGTAAGATGTGCAAAATACAAACTCCACTTTTATTTAGTTTAGGTTTAATTTAGAGCCAGCTGTCGATGTAAACACGACGCTCTCGGTTCTTTAAAACGACTAGAAAGAGGTTCTGATTCAGAGAAGCATCTATTTTTGTGTGCAGCGGCAGTGGAGGTACGCAATTTCATATTTTCAATAGTAATATGTGAAAAATGCAAACTCTGCATTTATTCAGGTTAGGGTTTAAAGATAGATCCAGCGGTTGATGTAAATGTGACGCTTTAAGTTCGTGAAAAAAGTACGTGAAAATGGTGTTGAATTGGGAGAAGCAGCTATTTAGGGGCGATTTCTCATTTCCAACACTAATATGTGGAAAGTACAAACTCTGCATTTATTCAGGTTAAGTTTAAATACAGTCACAAACGCTGCTGCAGACATGATGCTCTAGATTTGACAAAAAAAGTATGTGAAAGGGGTGTCGAATTTGGGGAAAGCAGCTATTTTTGGGCGATTTCTCATTTATAACAGTAATGAATAGAAAATACAAACTGCATTTATTTAGGTTAGGTTTAGATACGAATGCTGATGTAGAAATGATGCTCCAGATTCTTTGAAAAATGACTAGAAAGAGGTTCTAACTCAGAGAACCCTCTATTTTCGGGTGCAGCTGCAGTGAAGGTCACTGTTTCCAACAGGAACATGTGGAAGATACAAACTACGCATTTATTCAGGTTAGGTTTAGATATAGATAGATAAAGATATACGTTTTGATGTAGACATGTCGCTCTAGATTAATTAAAAAAAGTACAAGAAAGAGGTGTAGCATCTATTTTGGGGTGAAATATGTGGAAAATACATATTGTGGTCTGCATTTATTTAGGTTAGAATTAGAAATAGCTACAATTGTTGATGCAGACATGACACTATTTATTTTCAGGCAATTTTTCATTTACAACAGCAATGTATGGAAAACACAAACTTTGCATTTGTAATTAAATACAGATACAAATGCTGCTGCAGACGTGACGCTCCAGGTTTGTCAAAAAGGTACGAGAAAAGGGTGTCCGATTCGGGGGAAGCGTCTATTTTTGGGTGCTGCGTCAGCGGAGGGACGTGATTTCTTATTTCCAACAGCAATATGTGGAAAATACAAAAATGCATTTATTTATGTGAGGCTTAGATATAGATTTAAATGCTGTTTTAGACATGAAGCTCTAGATTTGACAAATAAATGCGCGAATCAGGTGTCGAATTCGGGGAAGCGTTTATTTTTTTTTTTTTTGGTGCAGCATCAATGGAGGAACGCAATTTCTCATTTGCGACTGAACAAAAAAAATTAAAATTATCTTGTTGGACAAGAATCGGGTTCTAACGCGTCAGTTTGCGGCGTCAAGGGAACTTTCACTGTGCATCAGGAGTGAGAATGGGTTCGGAAAAGATATTTATTTGGAGACAAAAAAAACAGTCTCGCCTCATATAGAAACATCCTGGCCTTCACGCCACAAAAATAAAGATCAATATTTGTATCCAGGTGAAGTCGGGGAGCCGGGATGCGTGAAAAATGCGCCATTATGTCTTTTTAACTTTTTCTTTATCTCTTATTATAACATCTCCGCGCCCCGGCGGGTCCCGAACGGTGCTTTAATTAAAGCTGACCAATTTTTTCCCGACGCTGTTTTTTTTTTTGCGCGGTGACACAGATTACGCCGGTCCCTCCCGGGGTCTCGGCTAAGCCCCCTTAGAAAATTAATTTCAGGAGTGAAAAGAAAATGGCTACGTTGTTCTTTTCACTCCGGCTCACTTTTGAAGAATCATTAGCCGGGTCTCGGCGCCGAGCTGTTTATTCTCCTTTGAACTGAAACCTTGATCCCGCCGAGGCCTCCGACGTTTTTTCCCCGTTATTTCCGCGAGCAGATTGATGTTACCTGTGTTGCCGCCTCGACGCCTTGAAGTCTAATTAATTCTCTTCCTCTTGCGTTTAAGTTTCTCGTTTTTTTTTTTTTTGTTTTTTTTTCTTCTCGGAGTCGTCGGGTCACGACGGCGACGCCAATAACGACAAACATCTACCGCGCATCGTAACCACGGTGAACCCGTCGCGGAGCCGCTCGGACGTGGCCCGCTATCATCACCGGGCCTGGAAAAGAGGGATGATGTCGAGGGGAGGAACGGGAGGACGGAGGGAGGAGGGGGGCGTTCGGTGTCGCCTTGTAGTTCGTAAAGATCAATTAGCCCGATCTGACTTAGCTAATTAAAGAAGATGAATGATGGTGAGCGGGGGGAGCAGGAGGAGGAGGAGGAGGAGAAAACACCCTTTGAAAATGTTTAATTAATACGGCGCTGGAGAGAGAAGAGGGAGAGAAAAACAAAAAGTCCAGGCAGCTTCGAAGTTTACTTGCAACTTAAGTGATGACGTGCAGAAGGATGGATGGATGGATGGATAGATAAATAGATTGATAGAGCTTTGATAAAGGGTCTCCACTTACAATATCTATCTATCTATCTATCTATCTATCTATCTATCTATCTATCTATCTATCTATCTATCTATCTATCTATCTATCTATCTATCTATCTATCTATCTATCTATCTATCACCTGCAAGGTGATGAGGGTGCTAAAAGCCTAATTCTGATAGATAGATAGATAGATAGATAGATAGATAGATAGATAGATAGATAGAGAGATCCATCCAACCAACCTACCATCTATCTATCTGTAGATCTATCCATCCATCTTTCTATCCATCCATCTGTCCATTGACCGCAAGGTGATGAAAGTGCTGTCTAAGTGGAAACCTTCATCTAAGATAGATAGAGATGGATCCATCCATCCATCCATCCATCCATCCATCCATCCATCCATCCATCCATCCATCCATCCATCCATCCATCCATCCATCCATCCATCCATCCATCCATCATCTGCAACTTGATGAAAGTGTTATAGAAGTAGAGGCCCATAATCCAAAGGTAGACAGACAGACAAATAGATACAAAGATATATTTTTTTTCTTCTTCTACTGACCAAGAAAAAATAAATAAATTAATTCATAAATGAAACAAAATAAATGAGATTTAAAATAAACAGTAAATAACAGAACTGTGTCTGATAAGCAATTAAAATCAACAATCAATCACAGGGACATTTCTCATATTTTCATTTCATCTCTAATCTCTCCTGTCGTATTCTTAGCGACAGAAAGGCGGGGTTTGCTTTTCCTTCATTATGACGCGCTCGGAGAGGCACGTGCACGACGGCGACCGACGTCCTGTCACGTAACTTATTCCCAACGATCCCGACGCCCGCGGCTCGATTCATCATCCCACCGCGAGCGGCGGGCGCCCACTTGACCCCATTGTTTTTGTTTTAAAGGTGTTCCCGCTGCATTGCGCTAATCTGATCAAACATGTTTAATATTGTTTGTACACTTTTCAAAGGCAGTGACTTTATTGCAGGCGAAGCCAACAGAAGGCATGAGAATGCTGACAGGAATATTAAGTGAGGCAGCCTGAGCAATATAGAATATAAATGAGGTTATTTTACACTGCAGAGCTCTGCAAACCGACGCGCAGACTTCTCTCTTTGTAATAAATCATTCCCATTCAGACAGCCTCTACTCTTAGGGCATTGTTTAATACTATCTGCAATAGAGGAGAGAAATAAATTGGTTTACGTTGCAAAAAGGAAAAAAAAAAAAAAAAAAAGGATATAAAGGTACCGCAGTTGAAAATCCATGATACGATGATGAAAGATGGAATATACTTGACTTATTGACGATAATGAACTTGCAGATGGGAGGATGTTGCACGGAGGGTGTCATATGGGAGTACTATTAAGGGGCGGCGGAGAGAAATCCCAAGTAAGCAGTAAATGCAGCAGAGTAAGATTTTTCTGAAATAGCGTTTTAGTCCCTGCCCACCATGCTCAATGGAACAACATAAAATACAATTTATGTTTGCGCCCGGCCCCGCCATCGCGCGTCCGTGTTATGGTGATATAAATATTTTGCCAGGGGAATCCGAAGCTAAAAGACAAAGCGCGTCGGCCCTTCTCAAGTAACACGTGTTCCGCTACGTACATCCGGCAAACATCCACCGCCATATCGTCGGACACTAGATGGCCAAAAGTACCTTGACTCGCATGTGAACCCGTTCCTAATCCATAGGGTTCAACATGTTCTCTCTGGGAAGGCTGTCCACAAGGTTCGGTTGTGTATTTAAGGGAATTTTTGACCGTTCTTCCAGAAGGTGAGGTCACACACCGATGTTTGGCCTGGTTCTCGGTCTCCGCTCTGATTCATCCCAAAGGTGTTCTCTGAGCTTGAGGTCAGGACTCTGTGCAGGACAGTCAAGTTCATCCACACTAGACTTTATGGACTTTTCTTTTGCGCACTGGTGCACAGTCGTGTTGGAAAAGGAAGGGGAAAGCAAATGTCTTGGTATGCTGAAGTTGTCAGAGTTCCTTTCACTGGATCTAACGGGCTCGGCTCCTGAAAAACAACAAAACCCCACCGAATTTCACACTTGGCACAACGCAGCCAAACAAGTACCGTTCTCCTGGCAACCGCCAAACCCGAACTCGTCCATCACCTTGCCAGAAGGAGAAGCGCGATTTGCCATACCAGAGAATACGACTCCACTGCTCTAGAGTCCACTGGCGGCGTGCTTTACAGCGCCGCTTCCGACGCTTTGCGTCGCACTTCTCGAGCTGCTCGGCCACTGAAACCTGTTCTATGAAGCTCTCTGTTCTTCAGCTAATCTGACGACCACATGAAGTTTGGAGGTCTGTAGTGATTGACCCTGCAGAAAGTTGGCGACCTCTTCGCACTGCGCGCCTCAGCATCCGCCCATCCCGCGCCCTCGGTTTTCGTGGCCGAGTTGCACTTCCGTGCTCTTATTACACAGCTGACAGCTGACCGTGGAACATTTAGAAACGAGAAATAACTGGATTTGTTGCACAGGAATTCACTGAGCTCTTGAGATTGACCCATTCTTTCACAAATGTTTGTAAAAACAGGGTGCTTGATTTTGTACACCTGTGGCATAGAAGTGATTGGAACACCTGATTCCGAATAAGAATAAGAGCAACTTTATTTATTTTAAAGGAAATTGTTGTGCCAGAGTGTCAAGTAAAGCATAACAATAATAAATAATAGTAGGAAATTGTAAAAAAACAGTAAAAAAAAGGGGGGAGAATAACAAATACAAATAAAACTATAAAGTGTCAAAGTCAAGGCTATAAAGTGTTTTAAGGTCTTAAGTACAAAGATTTGAAGATTCCCTGCGGCTGAAGGAAGAGGAATTAGTTGGATGGGTGAGCGATTACTTTTGGCTGTACAATGTATTTTCCACGGGTAACCTGGTAAAGGAACTCGGGTGACGTCCAGAACCAGATCTCCATGTGGAACGTGCCGCAGCGGCCGTCCAACGAGACCAGCGCCGTTCCCGACGGACTTTGAGTCGGGTTAGACGGCCATGACGGTCGGACTTCTGGCGGGCCTTTTCCAGTTCTGGAATCCAACACCGGTCGCAAAACTCAAGGCACGGGCTTCGGTGGCTCATTATTCTCCCGTTGTCGCCTCTTCCCATATCTCCCCAGGCACAGCGCTGCCCTTCGACGCCCCCGTGTACCGAGATAGGAGGGTTTGCTGCAGTCGCCCGCAATCAGATCCACAATCTGGATACTTGCTTAAAGATTGGGCTGCATGCAGCACGGCACCTGCTCGCCGGATGAAATATGATTTAGCAGGCCGGGGTGATTCTAGTGCTTTTTATCACACCATTATCTCCCTGGTGATGCTTTAACATTTGTTATATAGACTATGTATACGGGTTTATATAATGACTGGTGTCCACTTCTTTTGATGGAAAGGCCTGGTGAGTTGGACACCATCGCAAAGCAATGTGACAAAGATGGAGCTTTTTCAGCCAACTGTGTTCTCTACCTTAGTCCATTTATGGATCCGTTATTTATATATAGCAGCCCGTGTTCGACGCTAGCTTCTACTTTAGCCTGTAGTGCTAACAGAAGCCACTGCGCGGCGCTTTGCAACGACGGAGAACCAGTGGGATGGAAGTAGAGCCGCGCGATGAAGGGAAATTCAGATTTGCTTGGCATCCACGGTCTGATGCTATCGATGCTAATGTTGCCTCACCATCCTGCGCCTTCCGAGCAATAGTCCGACTGCAGCTCTGCGTGTGCTTCACAATGCGTCTCGCAATGCTGGTTTACGCCGATATTAAGTTGAGCGAATAGCTTGCCAAGTAGCCGCAGGGCCGCCACCGCACCTTCAAGTAGCTTCAAGTGTACATTTCATGTAATTTAACTCTTTCCCTCGAGAAACTTCACATTTCCACTCATCGGCTGAGCTCATCCTGGCCTTTGAGTTCTTGAAGATGCTTCAGGTTGGAGAGCTCCTACTTCCAGCCGCTCGATTGAAGCACACAGAAAGATTGTTCGCTTTGTCTGCAACGGTGACACTGAATCGGTCGGTTAGCTTGTAGCTAAACGTCTGGCCACGGCGAAGCGAGTTGGATATCGAGCATCCGCTGGGATCCAGCGAAAGCTAACGTTAGCCTCCCGCTACATAAACATTTCCAAAGTCAAGGCCATGAACAACAGCTGGTACTTCTTTGAAAATGTCGGTTTGATTACGCCGGCCCTCCTGGGGGAAACGTCAACCCTGCATGAGCCGGCGTGGATGGGCGAACAAGACCGTCAACACGAGCGCGGCCTATGAACCAGAGCGTTAGTCATTTGAAGTAATCCTGCCTTTGGACATATTCCAGGCGTCCAGTCATCCATTCATTGCTAATGTAGGCGTTCTGGAGGACGAGGTTGCTGTTAAAAGGTTCAACGTGGAGGAAGGGGTTTAAATACAGCGAATGAAGCTAGCTTGCTCAATGTGTGTCATTGATGCTGTAAACAAATATACAGACCATATAGCGATTATGTGTGTGTGTGTGTGTGTGTGTGTGTTTGTGTGTGTGTGTGTGACTCATAAAGGGAGGAGAGGGGTGATATACAGCACTGAATCTAATTCTCCTCCATGAGAGACATAGAACATCTTTAAAATCTTCCTTTGAGGGTCTTTTTCTCTCAATTTAAAATTCCCTCATAATCAATATGAAATTGCTCCATTTCTCACGACAGCCAAAGCTTTAGTACAATATATGGCTGTATTTCCTACTGAGGGAGTAAAACCCCTAATTTACACTGCAATAAAAACCAAGGGGCTTAGAGAAACTGATTCTTTCCAGAACATTAATCATGAAAATTTAATGGATATCAAATAATTAATACAGTAGAATGTACAACTTGTATTACTATGGCTTTCTCCGAATCGATCATGTAGAGGAAAATCCATAATTAAAATTATGCCAGCAAGAGCAAATCATTAAGATTTCTATTCGCCTTCGCGGTTCGGAAAAATGAAATATACACCCTGCCGGTGATATATAGGCTATTAGAGGCAAAAATAAATTATTACTGTCTCTTATGAAAACGGCTGCTTGATTAGATTAGAAAAGTAAAAGTATGTGACAATTCTTGTATAACCCAATCCCGGATAGAGCCTCCGTGCAAATAGAGAATTAAACTACATCTAATAAAAAGAAAAAAAAAAAAAAAAGAAAAAATGAGAAGCGGCGGCTCTCCAGACCAAATCTGGACAGACAGAAAAGACATTTGTATCTGTAACCTAATAAAGAGCGTTGTGAGTTTTTCCCGAGCTCTGATGGAGCCGCTCGGCTGTCATGCAAGTCAAATGAGCGCTCGCCGATTAGCATACCCGCTAGATGTTCCACCATATAGCCATATGGACCGCATGTGTTTTATGCATTAACTTCTACTCTCTCTGCAACCCTTTCTCTCAAGTCAGATTTTATTGATGTAGTACCAAATTGCGACACAGTTGTCTGATGACACTTTCCATGTCATGCAGCCTCGACCGCCCGGGAAGGGACGGGAACAAACGGTCTCGTGCTAATAACAACTGCAGCGCTAATAGCGACGCAGGATCTGGCTACAATATTAATGAGGGAGCTAATTCTGTGCACCTGGCAAGAGCGCTGCCGTCCATCAAACCTGCAGAATGAGAAAGCGCGGGGAAGACTCGTGGATACAGTAGCGGGGGATGTAGCTATAAGAGACAATGCTAATTGGCTTTAGCCGCTCCCCACTTGCAATAGACTCAAAGTGAAAGTCAGCTTTATTGCCATTTTCTTTATTGTCATTCGGTGCATTCTGCAGCCGAGGAGTCGTAAGAAGAATCTCTGGAATCACAAGCGCCCCCTACCTTGAGGCAGGAGTACTGCGTGCCTCACTTGGTGGCTCTTCGCAGGCGTTTTATGTATGCTCAGCACAAGAAACTAAAAACACACCTACAGTTGTACTGTGTAAATGTAGCTCATGTAGCAAAAGTGTTTAAACATTTTAATAGCGACCTACAGAGAGACGACTGTTACATATACAGGAAATCTTTCCTACCTCTTGCCGTAACACTACACAATAACTCGGTCTAATCAGTTACTGCGCTACTTCACATTGCCATTTTGCCACTTTGCTCATTATTTCTTCCTGTATATTGGATAAATATGACAGACGTTTTACATTTCTTTTTTTTTTCCAATTATACTTACGCTTCAGAATTGATTTATTTTTTTTACATATATTTTTATTTCTAGTTTGTCTTGTCCTTGTACATCTCATCTCATCTCATTGCACAATCAACACTGAGGCTCAACAGCCGCACGTCTGTTCTCAGTATTTGAACAGTAAAATTGTGAAACCGGTGAATTTAAATTAAGAATAGAGTGGAAATCACTGATAAATATAACCATTTCTTTATTTCATTTGACATTTTTTTAATGTCCAAGATTGCCAAGTGAGGCACGGCCTCTCCTGCCTCCCCCTGACTGCACTGACATACAGAGGAATCCAGAAGGCGTCACAATCCCACAGTGACATGAAATTAACAAAATAATAGTAATAATAAAAGAGAGCAAATTAACAGTGCTGTAACATGAAAGAGTAAACATTAAACTATAAGGTATAAAGTATAAAGTGCACAGAGAAACAAACTGGTGGAAAGGTGAAAAGATATTTGACGGTAAGAGAGAGTATCAGCAGAGTCATTTTTTTTGTACAGTTTAGTGCAAAGGTCAGTAAGTAGTACCATAATGGTGCGATAGCAGCATGATGGTTTTCTCTGTGACAGTGCAAAGTAGCCGTACAGCAAAAAAAAAAAAAAAGTGGTTATATTGCGATATATTGTCAGAGTCCAGTAGAGAGTGGGGGGAGAGTTCAACATCTCGGGTGGGGCGGAAGGGGGGAGGGAGTTGAGCATCTTAGATATCGGGGGATTTATCCATAAGGGACGATGCTAACCGGCTGTAGCGGCTTACCAACTTGCAAAAGACTCAAACCCTTACTGTTCCTTTATGTTGTCTATTATAATCCCCAATGTTGCAGCTGCTGTCTTTTTATTTACTATTCTGTCTCTTTATTTTGTATTCATATTCATATTTATTTAACTTTTTGATTTTTTTTGACATTGTAACTGTTACGCTGCTGTGACCCCAACAGCGTCTTAGATGCTTCAACGTCAAAACGCCATGAAATCTCTTCAGAAGACGCCGATCAGACGACCACTCGCCGAATGGTTTGAGGATTCAACTCCACCCCAGTTCTGTTCGAGTAATTTCGGTCCCTCGGGAATATCGTTCCCAGCAGTCCATGCTCAGGTCCGCGCTACGGAGGTACAAGTTTTGGGACAACCCGAGCAGAACGGCATCGGTGTGAGGAGAAGCATTCTCCAGAGGGAAGTTGTTAGCCCGTCGTGTACGGATGTGATCTTCCTTCGAAGGGATCTGAGATGGGCTCAACCCCCTGCTGTGCACGGCCTAAATGTTACACATACGCAAAAATAAATACATATACCGTATATTCCAGATGAAAGAGCGCACCTTTAGAAAGGCAGCACCTACTCATTTTTAATAGAAAAAAAAGAAAGTTTTCGTAAATAAGCCGCACTTGTCAAAAAAAGTCAAACTCAACCTGCAAAAGCACGAAAAAAAACTATATTTTTCGCACTATAAGGCGCTTTTAAAATCCTTACATTTTCTCAAAAATTGGCCGTGCACCTTATAATGCATCATGCATGAATTCTTGTTGGGCTTACTGACCTCCAACCAATTTTAAGCGGTACACTGCGCTCAAAATGTTTCAGTACGATTTTGGTCACTCCTTTAGTTGAATATGGGTTGCAACACGTTAGATAACTAATCATGACGTGCTGGAATACAACGTTGCTCCAACCTCACACCAACTTCAGGTGTCCGCTACCGCCGGCAACCATAAACCAATCAGAAAACAGTACGTACAACACCTACCTCCGCCACTTTTCGTAACATCGGTACACGCTGTGCTTCAACAGAATATTACTGAGGTCCCCCCAAAAATGGCCCCTGTTAAGAGACATGCTGACGAAGCGGAATTCCAACTCAAGGCTATCAGTCACGCAGTAGATGACGGGAACAGAGCAGCCGCCAAAGAATTCAACGTGAATGAATCAATGGGACGGAAGTGGGGGAAGCAAGCAGATGAACTGCGTCGAGGAAAGAAACAAACCAAACAGGGTTTCCCAGGGAACAGAGTGAGATGAATAAAGTTAGAGGACAAATTTGAAAAGTGGGTTATTGAACGAGTGAACGAGTTGAATATTTTTGGAATTCAATTTAATTTCGGATGAATAATTTGACGCGCAAAAAGATGAGTCCTCCCATTTCTGCGAGAAGGAAACCCAAAAAAAAAGAAATTGTACAAAAATAAGCTGCACTTGTCTACTTGCCACTGGTGAAACTTGAGATATTAATGCAGCGAGATGTTACGGGAAAGATTTTTTTTGAAAACTTTTAATTAAATGAAAAAACATCCAAAATATCTTAAACATCTAAAACTACCGGTGCATACTGCAAATGTTTTTTTTTCAGAACAGACGCCGTACTTACATGCAGCAGCTCTATTTCCTTCTTCGACAGCCAGGCTGTCAACTTGAAAGCTGCACAATTTCTGCACACCTTTTTCATGATGGTACAAAAAGCGCAAAATGGCTAATCTGAAGAATTATCATAAAAGCGAGTGAGTTATGGAAGCTACCGTAATTATGCATTAAATATCGGAAAACTAGCCGGATCGTTGTAAAAGCCGTATATCGTACCGTGCGATGATTTTTGGCGTACTCATTAACGACGGGCTTTGCGATAATATTAAAAAATTATTTTAAAGTACGCGCGGAATGCTCTGTTAGCAGAGTTGTGAGTGAGTATGTATTTTAGACGCTTACGATTGGCCTATATTGATGCAAATATAAACCCTAAAAGGGGAAAAAAGGTAAAATAGCACGGTACAAATGGTCGATATTTATGCAAATACTGTGAGATAGAAAGAGTGTTTCGCTTAACGACAGACTCTTTAGAACGTAACCCCATCGGTAAGTGAGGACCGCCTGTATTTTGTTTCACTTTGGTATGTTTATCATAAAGCGCTGCGCCTTCTGTATGAAAATACAACCGTTCATTGATATTGCGCCTTATAATGCGGAGCGTCTTATGGTCTGCAAACTACGGTACCCTTCGCAGCGCTTGACCTGCAGAATCTCCAGCACTTTAGGCTTGTCAGTTCCCTGTCTGGGGCTTCGAGACCAAACAAATGGGTGGGAACGAAAGTATCCAGACAGGAGGTACGGAAATATAAGTGCAAAAACAACGGTCAAATGTGGAAGTCCATGGCTCCCAGAGTGTACTGTCCCCACCTCCCTGGCAATTCCCCGGGAATGAAGGCACAGCCGGTATTAAAGGGCCAGCGCGACAATACGGGACTGCAAGCAATGACCAAAAACGCTCTCAGCTGCTGGGAACTCCCTGCAACATATAGAGAGGGAAATATTGCCACAGAAGAAAACACCCGTTACGACCCCTGGGGACGGAACAGGCTGCAAAGAAGAAAAAGAAATGCCTTTTTTTATCACATACAGTTTTCATGGAGCACAACTTCATTACAACTTGACCACTGCATATAACTAAGCATCATATTTATTTTTTTAAATTAATTGAAAAAAAAAAAATTATTATGGCGATCATGGCGATTTTGTGGCATCTAAATAAAACGTGTCAAAAATGTTTTGCATCATTTAAGATCAGGTTCTTTTTCATACATAAAAGAAGGACTCAAATAGACATTGAGTATTTTGTTTAAAAGTAACCTTCAATTCAACGTCTTTTATTTTTGGAGTTCAAAATGTTTTATTGGCTGCAGAAATGTCAATTCATTTTTCTGTATTTGTTCATTGATTTTAGAAAATGCAACACATATTTTATTTTCAACATTCCATAAAATATAGCTCGGCATTTTACAACCACAACCGGCCCGTTTGGCTTTTTTTTTTACCCGACCCGCCAGACTATTTTTTTGAATATTTTAATATGTATTTTCAATCAATATTGAATTTAGAAACTTCTTATTTTTTCCTTTTGTTGAATTTTGAATGGACGATTACAAACAAAATAATGTCGGGACATTTACGACATTTACGTGATATACGATAATGAATGATTTTAACCCTTGTGTTGTCTTGCGGGTCAAAAGTGACCCACTACCATGTTTAGCTGTAGAAAAAAACACCCTAACCTATTTTTTTTCCAACTTGAAATTTTATGACTTTTCCTAAAGAGACCCCATAATTAGAAAAACTGATACTTCTTTTTTGTTTAAGTTTCCATGTGGGCTCTACACCACTAGGGTACAAAGATTGTCTTATGGGTCATTTTTGACCCATAAGACAAGGGAGATAAACACAATGTTAAGATCGCACGAGGATTAAAGTTGAAATAAATAAAGGACAAATTATTATTATTATTATTATTATTATGGCCCAGAATTAAATATTTCAATTGCAATTTTCATTCATTTCAATCGACATGATACCTAGTTGGCCCGTGCATAAAAATTAAATAAGAAATGTAAATAATTGCCCACCCCTTGGCATAAAGATCAAAAAAAATTTTTTTTTTTTTTTTTTGAAATTATGTTATATGCGGTGTTAATTAATTTTAAATCTCGTCGTGTGGCTCCCTCCGCTCCCGAACCGGGGGACGTCCGGTTCCGAGGACGACCTACGCCTAATGCAACGTTCGGGCGACAAAAGAAAGCGGCGAGCTCGCTCATCTCCCCCCTTCGGCACGGCGAGGCCGGTCCCTTTCGGAGGAGGAATTCCTCTATTCATTCACGCATACCTCCCTCTCCATCTCCGCGGCTCTGGTTACTCTTTGATCTGCTTATTTTCTCTTGAAAGGCTGAAACACTTCAAACAGAAAAGGGCCGAGAGCCGAGCGTGACTCTCATATAAGCGGCTATTTTTTTTCCCCGCCACATCAATGATTTGACAAATGTGATCGATACTCTTAAATAATGTATCGTATCATGTTCTTGTGTTTTTGGATCTAAGCATCCGTTGCCTCTTCGTGATTCGAAAGGAGAGGTGCTTTTCACTCTAATGAGGGCGGGCAGAGCTCTCGGACGGTGCGGTACAGTATACCGCCATGAATTATGGATCGGGAGTACAAAGAGTTCACAGAGAATGCGCCTGATCGGATTATCAAACATTTACAGACGAGCCCGTGTCGGACCTTCCGCGCCGAGGAGGCGTCCGCAAACTCCGGACGCGCCGAGGATACTGGAGTTGTGTTATTCTGTCAACTCTGGAGGTTCTACACGTCCTCCAGCATGTCGTTTGCTGCAATGTGGCAACAACTCCTGGAAGAGGAGATGGAAGGAAGAGGACAGAGAGGACAGAATCGGTTAGCTCGCTGCTAACAGCAACACTGATGGAGAGATGGATAGATAGATAGATAGATAGATAGATAGATAGATAGATAGATAGATAGATAGATAGATAGATAGATAGATAGATGGATGGATGGATGGATGGATGGATGGATGGATGGAATGAGGTAGATAGATAGATAGATAGATAGATAGATAGATAGATGATAGATAGATAGATAGATAGATAGATAGATAGATAGATAGATAGATAGATAGATAGATAGATGGATGGATGGAAAGATAGATAGATAGATAGACGGATGGATGGATGGATGGATGGATGGATGGAATGAGGTAGATAGATAGATAGATAGATAGATAGATAGATAGATAGATAGATAGATAGATAGATAGATAGATAGATAGATAGATAGATAGACGGATGGATGGATGGAATGAGGTAGATAGATAGATAGATAGATAGATAGATAGATAGATAGATAGATAGATAGATAGATAGATAGACGGATGGATGGATGGAGTGAGGTAGATAGATAGATAGATAGATAGATAGATAGATAGATAGATAGATAGATAGATAGATAGATAGATAGATAGATAGATAGATAGATAGATAGATAGATAGATAGATGGATAGATGGATGGATGGATGGATAGATAGATAGATAGATAGATAGATAGATAGATAGATAGATAGATAGATAGATAGATAGATGGATAGATGGATAGATAGATAGATAGATAGATAGATAGATAGATAGATAGATAGATAGATAGACGGATGGATGGATGGAATGAGGTAGATAGATAGATAGATAGATAGATAGATAGATAGATAGATAGATAGATAGATAGATAGATAGATTGATAGATGTCGTCCTTTCTTCACCTTGTGGGTCCAAACAACTATAAACTGGATTACAGTGACCCTTTCACACAAGCACTCTGTGTGTGTGTGTGTGTGTGTGTGTGTGTGTGTGTGTGTGTGTGTGTGTTGGCACGTGCACAGGAGTAGCAGGGCTAAGTCACCACCCCCATGCTAAGATTACACGGTGTCACTTTCAGAGTTCCCATCTAAAGGTTAATCATCAACGTTATTGATGACAGCGAACATCTGGACATCTTTGATCACCAAAATAAAAACACGAGACAGGTGTTTGTATCGGCGGCGTAATTTATTTATTTTTCTTAATAACAGCCTCTGAAAATAGAGACAATCTGAGCTCATTTAATTCCTTCACGCCGCTCCTTAATGACTGATGTCAATATGAGTTTGAGAATTAATTCCTGGCACCGCTAACTATCCTGAAATGTCTGACATATTTCTTTTTTCCCTTCATCAGCTGTGTTCCGTGCCATCTGTTCCTCTAATTAGGAAAATAAACGCGGGTTTGGCAGCCGTAATGAATGTCATGAATACGGAAATTTACATTTTCAGCCAATTTAGGCAGCTGGTTAGTTTGCACAATAACACAGTAATGTTAGCCTCTTGGCTAAAGGCGCCCGCCTTTTCAAAATAAAAAAAAAAAAAAGGGAATACATATGATAACATCAAGGCGATATTTACTGAAACCCATGTTAATTGTGGAAAAAACTCAAAACGTCGCTGTTCTTGCTTTGAAAAGAAGCGGCAGCATCTGTTTTACATGATAAAGACGGGTTTATAAGTATATAGATAGATGAGACGCACGGGAAATCGCGACGCACTCTCAGGGTCGTCGCGTGAATGGATTATTCCATGAGCAACTATGCAGTCAAATGCATATAAACGCTGTCGCTGTGCACGTTCCCTCACACACACACACACACACACACACACACACGAAATGCAATAACTAACGTTAGCACCACTGCACGTGTGATAGCATTTTCAATATCACATTTGTTGCATCCTCACATTGCTCTGTTGCTTTGGAGGCTCTGCAGAATCGCCCCTTTCCCCGCCAGAAGAAAATAAATGAAAATATCGCCTCCGATATATTAACACAGATGGACACGGGCGGTCTGACACCGAGGTTTCTTTAAAGATGCCTCCCCCCCCGAAGCGCAAATCAGAGCCGAGGTCATAAGCTGTGGTCGTGATAAAAAGGAAATATGAGAGCGAGTTGGGAGCCAAATTGTCGAATGGTCCATTTCATAAGTGGCAAAGCAACCGCGGTATTTCTGGAGGCGGCAATAAAAAGAGACGGCCGTGAAATACGCTTGTATTTAAACATTTGTATCAAAATATTACCGCCACATAATGCAATGACGTTCCCTGTACGTCGTAGCCCATGCGAGCGAATCCCATTGGGCGTCCAAAGCAAATCCCCTTCCTGTTTCTGCTAATTACCCCTCCGTTTGTTTTCGTTTGTTCACCGAGGGACCCCACATTAGCTCCTTCTCTTCTCGGTCGCTTCCATGAGACGACAAGCATCGAGAAATGGACCGACGAAGAGGTCCGAGCTCCTCCGGCCAGCTATGTCGCCTCGAGGGTTCGCGACATTTCGGCCAAAATAAGTCAAAGTCAAATAATAGACTGGTAGAAGGTCTTGAGGAGGTCAATGGAGACCTGCTCAGGAAGAACGTCCTGCTCTAAAATATAACTAAGAACTCAAATACGCTGTGCTAATATTCTACCGGCGTGCACTAGATGAGGGGTGTCAAACTCATTTTGGTCCAAGAGTCCAGAAGTGGTAACACTGAGTCCAAATTTCTCCTTTTGGTGTAGAGGAGAGCAGGTAAATTATAAAAATCTTCATATGTAATGAACTGTTCCTTTAAAAAACACATGCCAAACAACCTGAGATTCATTCAGAAAAGTACATGCTATTTCAACAACACTCAGTTCTATGTTCTCTACATTTTGTTTTGTTTTTTGCCATGACGAGTGGGTAAATCTTACACTCAATGTCCACTTTTTTCCGTTTTGACAACGACATTTTGCTGATGTGGGTGTCAGGGCCGACGGAAAAGCAAGTACATTTCTAACAATAATTAAAAAATGCTATTAACAAACACAGAAGCGGCATTGTTGCCATCTGCTGTAAGTTCTAAGTCACATTGTGTTGCGACATGTTGCTAACACTGACTACAACAATGCAACCTCTAGCAGACAATATAGGAACTGCATTTTGTTTAAATTTTATTCATGATTTTTATGTCTTTTTCACAAATTGTAGATTTATTCAACTGGCCGTACGTTTGACACCAACAATAAAAGTCTTGAATCCTTGAATAAATAATGAATATAATCAAGAAAATAACTTTTTTTTTTTTTTCCCCTCCCAAACCTCATCAAGCAGTTTACTGTTCAATTTACACATTATTATTATTTTGATAACTTCATGTCACCTTGGGATTGGGAGAATGAAAAAGAAGGTTATTATTTTTATTTTATTTTATTTTATTTTACTTTACTTTATTTTATTGTATTTTATTTTGTTTTGTTTATTTTTAATTTAATTTAATTTAATTTAATTTAATTTAATTTAATTTAATTTTCATTTTATCAAATTTGATCAAATTTTAGATTTATTTCATGGGCCGGATTTGACTCCCTGGCGGGCAGCTACTGGCCCGCGGGCCGTACGTTTGACAACCTGCACTAGATTGATGGATAATGATACGGTGGCATTCACCGAGTATGGAACTTTATATTGTTGACAGGCACTCGGGGGTGTGAAGCATCTGACCAGGTTTCGGAGCAGCTCGCTGTCCATCATTTAACCCGAAACGCAAAGGTCCTTTTAGGGTGGACGTTTCATTCATCAGCTCATGCTGAGGTCTCGGCGATCGTCACGGTTGAAGACGACAGTGACAAAAGGGTTTTTTTTTTTCGCCGTTCCCTCAAAAAGAAGAGAACTGTAATTATTTCGGAGAATCAACCCGGTGACGGCATGATACCAGACCTGGATGCCATTTTCTTTTTTTTTTTTCTTCTTCAGATCAAACAATAATTGTGTTTTCTCACTTGGATACGTAATCCATCGATTGAAGGCAAACACCCCGTTATTTGAAATTCCCGTCAGAAATATAAACTCCACGGGACCCGAAAACAGCGAGGTGCCAAAAAGACGCTCATTATTTATATATAACACTAAACAATAAGTGTCAAACTCTGTTGAAATATACCCTGAGATGCCTTTGTGACTCGGCGCGGATGTTTTTTTGTTTTATTTTGAATGCATCAAGAAACCGACAGCTTTATTTTAAACCCAAATTTTGGCGACCTTTTGGAGGAGAAGCGGTTATTTTTTTTCCTGCCGCTTCTCAATTAATGATATAATATTAATACAAACGACCCTCCTTGGATGATGTTCGTCACGCAGCGGTAAAATTCTTCGGGGAACTCCAAACTCGGATTCATTGGTGGTTTTGAACAACTTTATTAGCAAATAATGCGCCGCTTCAAGTGGGCTTTGTCACGATCCCTGCAGCTCCTTCCACGGAAATGAACTGCCGTTGCTTTTTTATCCTTGTTGGTCTCAGCCCACTTGCATCCTGTTTTATCCTATTTATTTTATTCTTGTCATTGCTATTGTAACTTTGTTTATGCTGTTGTTTAGTTTTGGTTGCCTTGTTTTCTTCTTTTTTTTTCCCCATTCTGTTAATTCTTCCCTGATGTATGTTGTTGTTGTTCCCTCTGCTGTTTATTTATTTGTGGATGTCTTCTAATTGTCTCTATTTATATTTAAATTCATATTTATTGACACTTATAACTTTTACGGAGCTGTGACAAAAGAATTTTCCTCATGGTGCTCAATAAAGGTTATCTTATCTTATCTTATCTTATCTTATCTTATCTTATCTTATCTTATCTTATCTTAGCTTATCTTATCGTATTTTAGCTTAGCTTAGCTTAGCTTAGCTTATTCCCAGCACTTCCTAGCACAGGAGTGGGCAATTCATTTTTACATTTTTACATTTTTACACAGTCTTTGAGGGTTGAACCAGCAAAGAGGAATTTCTCTCAAGGGATTAAAAAACTATAACAGATAAACAGAAAATCAATCTAAATAAAACATCTTAAAATATTTCTCTCACTTCTGCACGCGCCAGTAAAAGGATGACATGTATTTTATTTTAGATCCTTCATTTTCAAACTGCTCATGGTTCAATCCAAAATGGGTTAAATGCAGAGAGGAATTTTATAAATAAAAATGAAATAAATCTAAATAAAACGTGTTAAATATTTTTGTTCCTCTTAATAAGCAACTGCACGCGCGAGTAAAAGGATGATGGCATTTTTGCATCATTCAAGTTTTTTTTTCATAAATACAATAAAAGACTTGATCAGACATTGAGTATTTTACTTAAAAGTAACCTTCAACTCAATGTCTTTTTTTTTCAGAGTTTGAAATGTTTTGTTGCTTGAGGAAATGTCCTTTCATTTTTCTCTGCGGCTGTTCATTGATTTAAGAAAAAAGAAAAATGCAACACATATTTTGTTTATACATAGCTTAGAGGCCAAAAAAATGTAGTGTTGATTGACACTTATAACTGTTACACTGCTGTGACAGAAGAATTTTCCCTATGGAGATAAATAAAGTTTATCTTATCTTATCTTATCTTATCTTATCTTATCTTATCTTATCTTATCTTATCTTATCTTATCTTATCACCGGCCAATCACAGGACCACATGTAGAGACATCCAATCATTCTCTGTCTCTCATTCATTGGCCAATTTAGGATCTCCAAAGAAGTTTTTTAGCTGAAAAACCCTGGCAGATACAGGGAGAACATAGAGATTACCAACCAAAAAAGGTTCAGTTTGGAGATCCAACCAGGGATCTTCTTGCTGCGAGATGGGAGAGCTAACCAATGCGCACTTGTTATGTGTTATCTGTTAAATGTAAATAAATAAATGGACGGGAGTGTAAACGGATGAATTTCGGCGTGATTTGAGGACATTGGACGAACATAAAGACGCGGCGCAAACACAGTCCATTTGTCGTAATCGTCCGTCCAATAAGGCTGAACTACGGCCCTCCGGCTAAAAAGCAGAGACGTTTCAACGTGTTTCAGGTTGAAAAGCATCTTAACAATCAATACAGTGATGGCTTTTGCGTGTTTTTCGGACGCGCCGCCTCGTGTACGGATCCCCGTATCGACATCCGCTGTAATGTACTCTTTTAAGAGCACAGAGTAAACACATTAATCTCATCGTGATTAAATTCACGACGTATCCAGCGCCGCGTTTTGACCGCCACACAGCTCAATAAGCACTTCTTAAATCGTCAAATAAGAATATTTTTGGAATTGTTGCCTCCACGAAGCTGTTATTTTGATACTTTCCTGCCGTATCGTTTCATACTTCACACTGCAGCACACTTCTGACAGAAACAACAACAATGCAGTGATTGGGAATTCATAGAGAAGATACCGCAATCTTTTGCTATTAATTAAAATGTATTGTATTTTAGTTTGTTCATTTTTAAAATGTAAATTTGAAGATTATGGCGACCTTGTAACATCTGAATAAAACGTGTTAAAATATCTTTTTTACGCAGCTACACGTCACTAGATAGCGACGCTAGGTGGCTGCTAACCGCTCATGGTTCATCCATGATGGGTTAAATGCAGAGAGGAATTTAGATAAAGTATAATAAAGACGTAAAGAAAGAAAGAAAATATAAATCTAAATAAAAGGTGTTAAAATATTTTTGTCGCGACTGCACGCGGCAGTAAAAGGATGGCAGCACACAGAGAGGACGGCATTTTTGCCTCATTTTAGTCCAGGTTTTTTTTTTTTTTTTTTTTCATAAATACAAGAAGGACTCAAAAAGACAGTATTTTGCTTGAAAGTAACCTTTTGAAATGTTTTGCTGCAAGTAGTAATTTTGTTTTTTTTTTTCTGCAGTTGTTGATGTATTTAAAAATCAAAACAGACAACATGTAACAGGCATTAAATAATCGAAAATAAAATGAGACCAAAGCAAAAATAGCTCTTTGAGTGACCCCTATCCTAACCATTAGCTAACTTTCCACACTCGATGTGTTAAATGCATCTCCATGCTTTCGTTATTTCATCCTCAAGACCGTCTGTCGAACCTTCATGCCAGTAGAGAGAAGGGATTTTAACGTTTCCGTATTTTCAAACATCAACTTCAAATTTCTGCTCCCGAAGGCCCGGTTAGCATCTAGCATGGCGGCTCTACCTTTATCTGAATGCACCAATCCTATCTAGTGCTAAGCGCTTTGATACAATCGCTGCAAGTTCAGATCCCTTGCTATTAAATCGTTTATCGGACACCTTGCAAGAAAAAAAGTTGATTAGTTGAGTTATTCAATTGAATGAATGAAGCAAGGAAGGAAGCATATGTGCAAAAAAAAGTTGTGAATTTATATGTTGATTTTCGGTAAAAACAACAACAGGGATGGGCTGCGACACCCCAGAGGAAACACTAAATATGACACCTACATCCCTACAATAAATAAGCAACCTTTTTTTGGAGGGGAATTCACGCCGCACAAAACATAACCAGATAAAAAGTATTATTCGCTACACACCACAGCACACATGAGGGGTGCAAATACCCAGCCTCGGTTCCCCGGCCACAGCAGAGACCAAAATAAATAGAGAAATAAGAGGACGGAGAAATAAACGCAATAAGGAAGTGGAGGTGGTTTCACACTATAGCTGGAGCTACAGGACAGAATAGCGAGCGCCTGATGGCCTGCAGATGCTAAACATTACTAGTTTGAGGGTTTTAAGTGTTGTAACCGCAAAGTAATGATGGGAAAAACGGTGGTTACACCAATAAGCTACACGTGCGATGCTACGGATCTTTACCGAAAGCTAGCAGTTAGCATCGGCTAATATGTCCCGTTGGCTATTTGTGCACCTTCGAGGATCTTTGATTCTCACCATTAGCGGGTCAGATAGAACCCTAAAACATGATTTATTTTCTAAATAAGTATGAAAAATGATTAAAAAATACAGACACCTTTCAAAAGGGGTAAGAAAACCATGACTCATCTCGGAAAAAAAATGATGTTTTGAGAGCATCTGCTGCTAATTTCCCTCCGTGTGATGGAAGGAAAACACCAGCCAGGATCCCCCGGTCAGAATCTTGATTTTTTTTTTTTTTTTTTTTGCAACTCCCGCTAACTATCTTGTCGAGTCAGATCATATTAAGGGAGCCAGACAAAAAGGCCTTTTTGTCTCACAATCATCCGGTTAGAGGAGCCTTTCATCAGCCGAGATAAGAGGAATTCCTCTCCTCTTCCTCGTGGGACGCGGCAGTCATTCAGATAAATGTAGACAAAGTGGGATCTCAATCACGGCTGCGCCAACCTCGCTCCCGCCTTCCGTCTTTTAGCGTTACAACAGCTATTCGCGCCGCTACCGCGTATTTTTGGCCGACTCCGCAGACGACGGCGCGCCAAAAATATCACAGGTATATCTGAGACTAACCAGACGCCTCATTCGGCTGCGGGAAAATAGGGGTCTGGAGTGTAAGCTGTCAAAGCTGGTTAAAACAGACCGTATATAGAGTTCACGCTGGAAGAATAAGAGTCGGGGTAGTAGAAGTATCCTGGGAGCAGCTCTGCGAAGCAGCTGCAGTGCTTTACAGCTTCATCCCGCGCTCCTAAATCATTCATAAGTGTTTACCCAGGAACTATATGCAGCAAATGTGCTTTGGCAGCGCCGTTTAGATGCCCGACATCATCCGGGGGCGGATCAGAGCTGCCGTCGTAACGCCGGTCCGAAACTCCGCCGCCGCATTAATAATAAACAGCTACAAACAGGAGGGTTAAGGACCTCTTGATGCGCGGCCAGGAAACTGCGTCTATCTGGGAGCGCTCCGTCACAGCTGCTACATGTCGCCCCATCCGTACCTCCGTTTAGCTTTCGCGCGCAACCTTTTAGAAACATTAGCAAACACAAGGCGGCGCAGCTTCGGTGCGAAATCGCTCGACGATATGATCGCTCACGAGCGACGTGTCTAATAGTCCCTTCGGCGCCGCCACTTTCGCCCTGACATGTCCGATAAATTCCCACATTGGTTCGGTTGAAGGATCGGGAAATCTCTCGCTGACGTCCCGGTTCTACGAAAAGTCGCGCAAACAAATGGAATAAGCCGCGGCGGTATTTCCCACAGCTAACAGATTTCATCTCCTTAAAACGGTGTTATTAACTCCCTGTGACAGACAAAAATGAATCTGCTCAGCGGCGAGAACAGCTTCTCATCGGCAATCATTAGTTTAGCGCTCCGTAATCACCGACCCCCCCCTTCCCGCGGCGCGTTCATCAGCGAGCCGGCGCGGCCGGCGCTCGCAAAAAGTCGGAAGGCGAAAATCGATCCGTAAAACAAAAATAAAGTAAGAGGCGTAAAAGACAGATCGATGGGCTCGGACGTTCGCGCAAACACGCCGTTGTTTCTCAGACGCGATCCGAAGCAATGCTCGTGTCGCCGACTCGCCAAATATAGCCTTGTATAAGGGCTCAGATGCTATTCGATAAAGCCCGTCTTCCCGTTAAGGGACCGCCGTTGCGACTCCGAAAGCCTGCGAGGATTAGAAAAAGAGCCGCGCGGTGTTTGCAGCTTTAAAGGTTCTCGGGCGCAGGAACAATCCGTCTTCATTGAAGCTCCGACTTGATGAGGCGACCTGAAAGGTAATTAAGTTTGATATGTTGCCGGCGCTCCTCAGCCCACGCTTTGAGGGAGTAACAAGCTCCAACAGCAAAAAGAAAAAAACAGCTATGTTTAAGTTATGGCCTGTCATCTTATATTTTCTGCCCCTTATGATTTTTTTTTTTTTTTTTTTTTTTTTACTGTCACAGACTCCAATTTATAAATTCCATTTGAACCAGGAAATGATCTACTGCCATGGCTTTCTGCTACCTTTCCCAAACACACTCCTGACATGATTACTTTTTAATATTAGAGGCGCGCAATAAAAACAAACAAACGCAATTTGGAGCGGCAGTTAAACAGAACATTAGGATTCATTGCTTTTTTTTTTCTTTTTTTTTTTTTTTTGCCCAAAATGCCACTCGGAAAACAGAGCAAACTTATGAGTGCATTACCAGACGGGAGTTTGAGGAAATATTCAAAAATCCCACCGAACGTCACAGAAGGTACAGCTCGTCTTACGGCGACGCGTGGTTTTGTTCCAGCAGACGATTTTCCCACGAAGAGGCCTTAGAAGGCGTTTTCCGATGTTTTCCCTCACCGATGCGTTCGGAGGTTGAAGCCAGGGCTCGGCAACTTTTACCGCTCAGAGAACCGTTTGGATAAAAGAAATTTAAAACAAATTAACGCCGCATTTTTTTTTTTTTTTTTTAAATCAATGAACAACTGCAGAGAAAATGAAATGAGTTTTCTTCATGCAACAAAACATTTCAAACCCTGAAAAAAAAGACGTTAAGTTGAAGGTTACTTTTAAGCAAAATATTCAATGTCTGTTTTACTCTTTCTTGTATTTATGGAAAAAAAACTTAAATGACGCAAAAATGCTGTCGTCCTTTTACTGGCGCATGCAGTTGCTTATTAAGAGCAATAAGAATATTTTAACAGGTTTTACTTAGATGTATTTCTTTATTATTTATAATACTTTATTAAAATTCCTCTCTGCATTTATCCCATTTTGGATGAACCACGAGCAGTTGGCAGCTACTAGCGGCGCTTTCTAGCAGTCACTTATTCAGCATGAAAAAACATTTTTAACACATTTTACTTAGGTGTAACAAGATCGTCATAATCTCAAATTTTAAAATGACAGATTAAAAATGAACGATCTAAAATAAGATACATGTCATCCTTTTACTGGCGCGTGCAGTTGTGACAGAAATATTTTAAGACGTTTTATTTAGATCGATTTTTTATTTATTTGTTATACTTTTTTAATCCCTTACAGTAAATTCTTTGCTCGTTCGACCCACCAAGACTGTTCGGGTTTATCTTCTGGCCCTATGTAATAATTAATTGCCCACCCCTTCACTAGGAAGAGCTGGGAATAAGCTAAGCTAAGCTAAGCTAAGCTAAGCTAAGATAAGATAAACTTTATTGATCCCCATAGGTAATATTCCCTTGTCACAGCAACATAACTGTTATGTCAGAAATTAAAAAAAAAAGTCAAATTCCAAGGGTGATCGGTCTAATCCCTGGGCCATGCTGCCAAAAATGTTTAATTTGAAATTTAAAATTACAGTTTGAAAATAAACAAACTAAAATAATTAAAAATCAAAATAAAATAAATTTAAATTAAATACTCACTTAGTTTCAAAAGGCACAAAGAGCTACTTCAGACGGACAGAGGTTCAGAGGTTGCCAACCCATGCTATAGATAATGAATTTATTATATTGTATTATGTCATATTAAATTATATTATATTTGATATTTTATATTATATAGGTTTACGCCACCCGAAGTCGCAGCAATAGTTTGCAATTGCGAGCTGCAGCCATGAACTCCTATGGGAAATATCATTATTTTACTATATATGATACTATTATTATCTTTTCCTTTGATAGCTTGTGGAAAAGTCCACACTTTTGGCAATAGGTACTTTTTTTTTTTTTTTTTTTTTTTACTATGTAAGCACAACAGACTCCATCATTCATTCAACAGCAACAGAAAGAATGAAGATAATAAATCCGGAATAGAAAACTTGACAGGATTTCAGTCCCTGAACCAAGTTTTTTGTCCTTTTTTTTTTCCCCCCTCCCATTTATTTTGTAAAAGATGAAACCTCGTTCGGCGTCATCGCCAACACAGAGAATTGGTGAAAACAGATCCTCAGAAGCTTTTAGCAAAACAGGCGGCCAAGGACATCAGCCCCTTTCGCAATGGAGGAGCTTTTTTCCAGTACCTTTTTAGCAACCAGGCCGTTTCTTAGCGGAGGAACCAGGAACCGTGGACCTCACTTCCTGCTCCGAGGCGGCGCCGACTTACGGTTCCGCAAGACGTCTTGTGTCGAAGGTACTTTAAGATTGATGGAACTCAAAAGCGGTTTAAAAACCATGGCGGTCACCGGTCGGCTGTTTTTGGATGGAAGAAATTGGCCGATAAAGAGATCCAAGCTCCTCTGGCCTGCAACGCCACAGGTTCCAGGGCTCGCAGAGGAACGTCAACATAAATCCGGAGTTAGCTAACAGCTAACAGTGCAGGGAGAAGATAAAAACACTTCAACCCATCCGTGGTTTGTTGCGGCGACATTCGCAGCGCAACCGTGTTCTTAGAACATTTGGGTACAAAAACCAAGCCAATTACCCTTTTTCAGAAAGGCTATTTTACATATTTGATCTTATTTTTCCTCAGAAGTATCTATAATGCATGCTTCTACTACCTCCATTATATAAGTGCCTGTAGTATTTAATCCATTATCTATCTGTATGTGGAAACTGCACTTTCAATGCGGTGAATAAAATGCACAGAACAATAAAAACAAAGTTTAAAATAAAAATATTGTCTGAGCTGAGGGCGTGTCGACGTCTGAGTCAGTGACATTGTGCTCCTTCAACATCTTTGCAGGGAAGATGAAGACGCTTGTTAGAGTGTTCGACTCTCCAAGAGATAGGTTCTCAAGTGTACTCCTGATAGTAGACATGCACACACACACATGCACACACTCCTTAAAAACACATCTCCCGTGCTGTCAAGTCAACCTCCCACAATATTGCTTTCCGTTGTGACAAGTATGGTGTTTGCATCAGCTGCCACCGCGCCGCTTCTTCTTCAACGACACCACTGGAAGCCGCGGTTTCATAACTCAAGGTGAAATACGGTCTACTCGCGTTGGCGCCGTGCGTCCGAAACCGGACTCTTGTCGAATTTAAACCACCACGGATACTTCTTTCTTTGCGTCTCATCGGCAAATTGTTGTATAACGATGAACCCAAACAAGTTTTGCTTAAAAACTAAATATGGAACAAGCATAGTTTAATCCTATGCCTTCTGCAGCTTCTGCTTTACGTCCAGGTCCTTATAAATCTCATAATGCTTTGTTTCATAGTGTCTTCTGATGTTATATTCTTTCGTTACAACCACAGTAGCTCCGCACACAAGACAAACAAGTCTGTCCTTCATCTTCATGAGCAGATAATCTGCCTCCCACCTGTCTTGAAAGCTCCTGTTGTCCATCTTTCATTTGGCCATTTTTGTGGCGGGTGAAATTAATTTTCCAGATGTGACTCTAGCATGATTCTTAATGACTGTCAACAGAAAAAAAGGTAAAAAAAAGTAAAACAAAGTCCAAATTTTTCCTTTGTTTTAGCATAAAGGAGAATGGGAAAATTATAAAAAAGCTTAATATGTAATGAATCGTTCCTTTTAAACATACGTGACGAACAACATGGGAATTTTTTTTTAGGAAAAGTAAGCGCAATATCCACAGCATTTCTTTTTTCTCTGAGCGTTTTGTTGTCTCATAGTGGCATCCAAACTTGCTGCGTCCGGAACCAAGCACACAGGTTGCTTATTAACATCGACAAACAAATAAAAAGTGGTCAATTTTTCTTGGAAAACTCTGAGCTCGATGTCAATTTTTCTCTTTTTTGACATCTCGCTGATGAGGGTGGCCAACGGAAAAGCAGGAACATTTCCAACAATAAGACAAAATGCTATTTACATCCGCTGTAAGTTCTGAGTCACATCGTGTTGCGCCATGTTGCTAACAATGACTAAAACAATGCAACCCCTAGCAGACAAAATAGGAACTGCAATTTCATTTAAATTTTATTCACAATTTTTATTTTATTTTTTTCAAATTGTAGATTTATTCAACGGGCCGTGCGTTTGACGCCCCTGCTCTAAATCATGTCACAACAATAAAAGTCTTGAATCCTTGAATAAACAATGAATATTTTCAAGAAAATAACTTTCCCCCCCCCCCCCCCTAAACCTCATCAAGCAGTTTACTGTTCAGTTTGCACATTATTATTATTTTGTTAACTTCATGTCACCTTGGGATTGGGATAATGAAAAAAGTATTACATGATTTTTATTTTTATTTTATTTTATTTTATTTTAATTTATTTCTATTTCATTTTATCAAATTTTATCAAATTTTAGATTTATATCACGGGCCGGATTTGACCCCCTGGCGAGCCGTAACTGGCCCACGGGCCGTACGTTTGACAACCCTGCACTAGATTCATGAATAATGATGATAAATGACGATAACCTCATCAAGTAGTTTACTGTTCAATTTGCATATTATTATTATTTTGTTAACTTCACGTCACCTTGGGATTGGGTGAATGAAAAAACAGTTCATGATTTTTATGTGATTAATATCTGCTTCTAAGAACGACAACAAATCTTGGCTAATCTGCACCATCATTAGCCCGTAGCTAACATAAGGTCTTTGTTATAATTGCTCAGAAGTACAACAAAATTTGCATTTTTTTCCACAACAAGTTTGTTAAAATATATATTCACCCTTTCATTCACAGTTTGTATAGAAACATAAAACCATTCAGCCTCTCATTCACATCTCGTTCGTACCACCTTCCTGACGTCTGAGGGGACGGAGTTAAGAATGTATATCTGATCCAAAGGCACTGAGTAAGATTACGCTCAGATTACGTCGAACCCTCGAGACCCTTGCGAAAACTGTAATCCGATGAGATTCTCCAAAAAAAAAAAAAAAAAAAAAAGCATTTCATGTTCCTGCATACGGTGCACGAGGGAGGCGCAGCTGAATTGACTCAGATGTCCTCAGATCTTCTCCTGTTTTGGACGCCTTTCTTGTGTAGCGGTGGATCAGCAGAGTTTGTCGGAGACGCCGCGAGATAAATCCCCGCAGAGCCGGCGAGCGGTTTAGCCAAAAGCTAGGAGTAACTCCTACATCGGGGCCCGGCTTGTTCGGCTCTGTGCTAAAAAGGCATGGTTTTGGCAAGACTCCCGGGAGCAGGCCGAGATCTACGCTGTTATATTCATTCATTCATTACTGTGGAGCAAAAAAAGTATTTAATCAGCCATCAAGTGTACAAGTCCTCCCACTTAAAAAGATGATAGACCTGTGATTTTCATCATAGTTACACTTCAACTGAGAAAGACAGAATGAGAAAAAAAAAAGAAACATCCACAAAATCACATTGTTTGATTTTTAAAAGAATTATCGTTTAGTTCTGGATGTATATTTTTCACCCTCACTGTTCCTTTATGTCCGTTATTATCATTGATCTCGTTGCTTCTGTCGTCAATAAATTGTCTCGCTATCTTCTGTCTCTTGATTTATATTAATATTATTTGACTTTTTCATCTTTTGACATTATAAAAGATTATAAGACTAATTTCCCCTTTGGGGATCAAGAAAGTTTGTCTCATCTTATTTTAATTTATTTGCAAATTATGGTGGAAAATAAGTATTTGGTCAACAAAGAAAGTTCATTTGTTATAGACCCTTTGTTGGCGATGACAGAGGTCACATGTTTTCTGTAAGTCTTTACAATGTTTTCACACACTGTTACTGGTATTTTGTCCCATTCCTCCATGCAGATCTCCTCTAGATCAGTGTTGTTTTGGGAGGCAGTCGCTTTTCAACACGGCTTTTCAACTCTCTCCGAAGATTTTCTATGGGGTTGAGATCAGGAGACTGGCTAGGCCACTCCAGGACCTTGAAACGCTTCTTACGAAGCCACTCCTTCACTCAAAATCCTTGAGAGGAATCAGTCGTCCTGGTACCTTTCCACCGCCGTGCTTCACAATAGCTATGAGATACGTTGAGTTTGTCCCAAAAAGTTCTGTTTTGGTCTCATCTGACCATTGGACATTCTCCCAATCCTCTTCTGGATCATCCAAATGCTCTCTAGCAAACTTCAGAAGGGCCTGGACATGTACTGTCTTAAGAAAGGGGACACGCATGGGACTGCAGGATTTGAGTCCCTGGCGGCGTCGTGGGTTACTGATGGTCTTTGTTGGTCTTTGTGACATTGGTTCCAGCTCCCTGCAGGTCATTCACTCGGTCCCGCCGTGCACTTCTGGGATTTTTGCTCACCATTCTTGTGATCATTTTGATCCCACGGGGTGAGATCTTGCATGAAGCCCCAGATGGAGGGAGATTATCAGCGGTCTTGTGTGTCTTCCGTTTTCTAATAATTGCGCCCACAGTTGATTTCTTCACACCAAGCTTCTTACCTACTGCAGATTCGTCTCCCCACCCTGCTGCAGGTCTACAATTTTGGTTCTGGTGTCCTTCGACAGCTCTTTGGTCTCGGCCGTAGTGGAGTTTGGAGTGTGACAGTTTGAGGTTGTGGACAGGCGTCTTTTCTACTAATAACTGATTTAAACAGGTGTCATTAATCCAGGTAACGTGGAGGACAGAGGAGCCTCTTACAGAAGAAGTTACAGGTATTTGAGAGACAGAAATCTTGCTTGTTTGTAGGTGACCAAATACTTATTTTCCACCATAATTTACCATTAAGTTATTTAAAAATCAAACAATGTGATTTTCCCAGATTCACCCAGACGTCATTAGGTGTTGCTGCTGTAAGCATTGCTGCACGCTGCTAGTTGCAACTTTTGCACATGTTAACATTGTTTACATTCCTTATACTTATGCCTTGTTAATTTTATTTTTATTTACTATTTCTATATTTTTCTGATACTTATATAGATATTACAGCTTGTACATGATTAACTATTTCCAGACTATTGAGCTCACCTGAACATATGCCGCACCACCTAAAAAAACAACTACACATAAATAGCGGACCGTCTCAGAAAATTAGATTATAGTGATAAAATTCTTTATCTTCTGTAATGAAATTACAAAAGCAAAAATGTCACACATTGTGGGTTCATTACAAATCAACTGAAGTATTGCAAGCCTTTTATTATTTTAATATTGCTGATTATGCCTTACATCTTAAGGAAACTCAATAATCCTATCTCAAAATATTAGAATATCATGAAAAGTAATTTTGTTTTTTTAATTGCGTTACAGAAGATTAAGAACTTTATCACAATATTCTAATTTTCAGAGACAGCCTTGTGTATGTGTGTACTTATATAAGTCAAACTTGTTATTTACATAGAATTATCAACAGACTTAAAAAGATAGTGAGGAAAGCCTGCACGGTGGTGGGACTGAACCTGGACCATCTGCTTTTATTTATTTTTTTATATAATATTTTTTAAATATATTATATATCAAATTATATTAAATATTACATTTTTTAAATATTATTTTCATTTACTAATTTCATTCTTCCCATTGCTATTATCACTCTATATTGACATTTATTTTTTGTTGCTGTTGTGGGTCTCCCTGCTCGTTTTTGCCATTTTCTGTTTTCTAACTGTCTCTCTGTTTATATTTATATTTATATTCATATTTATTTTTGACATTATAACTGTCAAGCTGCTGTGACAAATGTGTTCCCCTTATTGGGATCAATAAAGTTCTTCTCACTTTATCTCATATTATCTTGTCAGAAAGATGTCATGCTGAATTTTTTTTTAACTTTTAATTAAATACAGACCAGTAACATCCACAACTACGTACTGGAAATGCTTTTTTTCCCCGAACAGCGCCTGGAACCCGGCTGATGAAAAAGATGAACAATAAATAACACAAGAAAAAGTCCATCCATCCATTTTCTATCCCCGCTTTGTCCAACTTCAGCTGATCGCAATCTTGGTGTTCCTCCTGCGCACTAAAACTGTTAAAGTCGTCTTTTACGGTGTCGGAATTGAACGTCCTCAGAATTTCGCGGTAAATAAATCGGTCCGATTTGATACGGTCATCGCACCAAATTCGGCACAACCCTGAACACCTTTTTCCTGTTTTTTTTCTCTTTCTACATATTTATCTATTATTCTCCCAGATGTTATTTTATATTTTTATCTTTAATTTTTTTCCGTCATATATCTCTAACCCAGAGACGCTGCCATTGTTGTACTGTTGTGTCGTGTTCTGCCTTTTTAAGATTATTTTGTGTCTGTTATTACTTCCACCGAACTGAAAGATCCATAAACTAGCCGCATCGTTTTTTTTAAGGCGCACGTTTCAAAATGTGCGTTAAAATTTTTTATTTTAATTTATTCTTACACGTCACATGAGAAGCGGGATTCACCATGAAAACGACAAATTGCGACAAATATTCACATGCAGGAAGGGCGAGCACATGGAGACACAACCAACCTCCACAACTTATCATAATTTATAAAGGGAAAAAAAAATATTTACATATTGATTAAGAACTGAACGGCTCATATGAAGTCATCAGTAGATTGTTACATGAGCCGGGAAGGGACAGATTTAATTGAGACGACGACCCCTGGGGGAGGGATGGGTAGCAAAACATATGAAACACATTGCCTTGGGACAAAACGCCGTCTTTACACGTGTCAAAATATTCATTACAATTAATTACGCATGACACCGTGTCAGGCCGGTGCCGCGCGCGCGTGATGAAACCGCTTAATTATACATTTTGATTCGCGGGCGTGTCCGCGCCGCAGGGCCTACGTCGGCGTAAACATCGCGCTCGACGTCAAAAAAAATGGCGCGGTTTTATTTCGCACATCGGCAGATGATCGGCTGGTCCGGATTGCGCGCCGTTTGTTCTGTGTGCTGCTTTTAAATGCTTTGGATGGAATGCAGGAGTGTGTGTGTGTGTGTGTGTGTGTGTGTGCGTGCATGACATGAGTGATGCTGTATTAAAGTTGAGGCCTCAATCTATTCAGGAACCTTTGCTGCACTATCTTCACAATTGAGTTAGCTCAGTGAAATTGCTGTCTATTCAATGGCTAAGAAATTGAGTTTCAGGCCTGAAGCACTGCCAACATCACAAAATGAAGAGAGTGAGGGAGGGAGGGAAGGGGAGAGAGAGAGGGGAAAAAAAAAGTAAATGAGTGTATCTCCATCCTCCTGTGCTCACATTGCAACATTTTTATTTTAAATGTGACACTCGAGAAAGTTTGACAGCCTTGTGTTAAAAAAAAAAAAAAAAAAAAAAAAAAAAAAGAAAAAAATCCGCATTTTCTTCATCATTAACTCCTCACAACGGTCGTCTTCATATGCAGAGGCAGCGATCGCAAGGGCGGGTGATAGAAATCTAAATTTTGTCTAATTAATAAGAACGTTCAATCGCGGGTTTTTCGCCTGAATCTTCCGCTTTTGGCAGGATCCGATCGGCTGAGGTCTCAAACTCATTTTCGTCGAGGCGTAACGTGGAACGGTAACAGTATCGATGTATCTAAATAAATGAAACTACTCCTAAATATTAAGAAACTCTGAATTTATTACTCATTCAAATCCAAAATATTCCATATGCATTTGCGTACATGTTTGCTAGACGCTCTGTTACAGCATAAATCCTTAGGAAACCAACATTACATCATCAATCGATCAAACTAGCCGAGTGAATAAAGAAATATATTTTATATCAGTATCAGTGTGTTGTTTTTCTGGAAGGCTAACTTTAGCATACTTAGCTTTGTATTTGGTGTCAAGTAGACTGTATTCTTTGACAACCGCTGCCGCCTCATGACACAAAAACATACCGCTTTTTCTCCTTGAAGCACAAAAATGTATTTGCCTTCCCATCTTTCTTGAAACATGATCTCAAGGATCATTTATATTTCTCAATATATTGAAAATGACATTAATGTGGATACCCTGCCGTCTCACTTCACGGGCAACATGATCGGCATGAGTCGTGGGAAATGTTTTTTATTGCCAATGCATGCGTTAAAATAATAATAAAAATAATAAAAAATAAAGGGAACACTTGAACAACACAATGTAACTCCAAGTCAGTCACACTTCTGTGAAATCATAGTGTCCACTCAGGAAGCAACACAGATTCATTTTGACTTGTTTTAAGGACATTACATCAAAGTTGGATCAGCCTGGACTTTGTTTTTACACTTTAATTTTGAGTGTGATTCCTAATCCAGACCTCCATGGGTTGATACAATTGATTTCCATTGATCATTTTTGTGTGATTTTGTTGTCAGCACATTCAACTGTGTAAAGAGCAAAGTATTTCATAAGAATATTTCATTCATTTAGATCTAGGATGTGTTTTTTAAGTGTTCCCTTTATTTTTTTGAGCAGTGTATTTTAAGACACCCCGACCTTTTGAGACGTTCTTGCGGGCCGCATTTGGCCCGCGCGCCTTGAGTTTGACACAATGTGCTATAGATGGTGAGTAATTTGATGTTATCTGTGCTGAGGGGTTGGGGGAGGGACGGGGTGGATCACGAGTACTGATTTATTTTGCTCCCCCTCCTCCGTGACTCACCCCTTGTCATTGTCCTGTCACTTTGAGTCCATCTCCTTTGCCTTTTTCTCCCTGTCAGCCAGCGCCAATTGGCTTGACTTTGTGACATGGAGCCAAAATCAGCCCCCACCGCCTCTCAAATCCCCGCCGTTCTCCTCTTTCGGAAGCGAAAAAAACAGAGAAACGACCCTGGAAATTTGGTTTGCGCCGTCGTTACGTCCGGAAACGGCGAACATACGGAACATACGTCTGAGACGCCATATGTTTTCGACGCCGGCGCCGCTGCAGCTCTCGTTTGGATAAAATTGGTAACCCCCCCCTTCCTCTTCGCCGGCCGACTTCGGGATTCCGTCACGGAGCTTTTAAAGCTCGGTCATTCCTCCATAATTAACGCACTCGCGTGGGATTCAAGGGTTTTCGGTCGCGCTCGAAGCTTCGCCGTTTTCTATTTTAGCTCATTTCTAACAACTGCATGCAGGAAGACATCGCCTTTGTTGACTTTCGGACAGAGGGGCTCGTTTGATCGAGCGCAACACACACACACAAACACACACACACACGCGCACTATTGAAACAGTACCAGTTGATGAAAATTGCTTGCAGACCCGTTTCCTACTGAAATTTACCGTTCCCCGCCTCTCACTGTCGGGGTGAAGGAACGCTAACAGTCTCACCCCCCTCTTCGAAGACAGGGTTCTTAAAGCGAAACATCAGGATCTCCGACGTCAACGGACAGAATGAGCTTTTTTCGTCGGGGTCGGCAGCTTTAGCTTGGTCAACTTGACCGAGCCGAATCGAGAAGACACAAAAACGAAAGCATGTGAATAATTCACGGTGTTACGTCTGCGGTGAAGATCCCCGGTTTGATTCGGACTGGAGGCCGTTTGCATGATCTCCACGTGTCTGCCAGGGTTTTTTCCCTCCCAAGGTCCAAAAACAAGCAAAAGCTTCACTGGAGAACGAATGTCTCTAGATGTGGCCCTGTGATTGGCTGACGACCCCGTCTCTCGTCCAATGACAACTGCAGGATAGGGGGTATAGATAATGAATGAATGAATGAATAATTTAACGTCAGAATCAGGAAAAACTTGATTTGTCCCTGAGGGGCAATTAGGGGCCACATGGGGTGGCGGCATTTAAGATGTGAACATGTGAACATCAAGAGTAAAGTAAAATAAAAATAGAAATAAAAATAACAAAAGAAAGAAAGAAATCAAATAAATGAATAAATAAAAAATAAACAAATAAACAAACAAATTAATTAATTAATAAAATAAAAAACAAATAAAAATTAAAAAAAGAGAGAAAAAAGAGAATATATATATATACTGTATATATATATATATATATATATAGTAAAATAAGAATAGAAATAAAAATAACAAAATAAAGAAATAAATTAAATACATAAATAAATAAAAAATAATCAAATAAACAAACAAATAAATTAATTAATAAAATAAAAAACAAATAAATAAATTAATAAAATAAAAAACAAATAAAAAATTTAAAAAAGAGAGAAAAAAAAGAGAATATATAAATTGTTTTACAAAAATTGTGCAATATTGTGCAAATTGTTAGTAACAAATTTTTCTGCAGTTACTGTATATAATAAATATAAAATGAGCGGTATTGATTACACTCATCACAAGTCAAGGGATTTCCACGGTGGATGCCGGTCGTGAATCATGTGTTCTAGAAATGTTAGGATTGACCATTTGAGGAAAGGTCACCCGGTCAAGGTCAGGTGTTACAAACTGGATTCGAGCCCAGTTTGGACTCGGGATTTAGCGTTTGCGATGCATCGCCAGAATTCGCCGTCAAATATGCCAAGAGGAAAATGACAGAAGACGGAGTCGCCGCGAATTACGTTTGCGGGGAAGGTGGATGACAGAGAGGAAACTATTTTCCCACCGTTTTCACAGAAGCGCTGCCTTCCGCTCACACACAACGGTAAATGTGTCTCCGCGCTGGTTCGCGAGATAATGAACCTCCCGAAATATTTCCACCCTGAAAGGGCTGTCATAACATTCATTCAGAATTTTTCTGCCGTATTTCCCAGATGAGATGGAGGTGAGGAGAAAGTAAAGACCTTGGAAGCCCCCCCCCCTGAAAAAAAAACAAAAAAAACACACACAAATAGAAGGAAACTAATGTTGTTCTCGCTGAAAAATGAACGAATTACTGAATTTTTGAGACTGAGTTTCTGTCAAGACAAATGTTCTTTGAGACTTTACTCCAAATTGCCAGATGACCCGTACTGACTGGGTCCTCCCTCTTAGCTGTTGCCGTGACAACATTCAGTTTCACTTTCAGTTGCTGTTTTCGAATCCATTTGAAAACGACGTCCCTACTCGAAAAGGAAAAGATCGGAAAGATCGGAAACGGCACACATGCCAGACCAGCAGTGAGCAGTGTGATCTTGCGTTGGACTAAAACAAGCACCTGCCGAGAGACACTTCCTGTCTACGGGTTACGAAAACAGGACAGCGATTGAGAAGGTCGACCAGGGCGACCAATGGGCCGACGGTGAGGCGGAGTTTCTGCTTGGAGTGACCCTGAACTACAGGGTTATGGACACTTTGCCGACGAAGCATCGAAAGAGCCAACAGAGCGAGCAGCACCGCCAGAAATCTGGAGTCGGCCATTGCCGTTGAGGTCAAGCCACCTACTCATGAGTAGATACCAGTGACGTGCGGTCAGTAGAGGCAGGTGAAGCTGGGCCTCAGCTGGCATCATGGAAAGTAAAAAAAAGTCAATTGAAAAAATAATTTGAATGGTTCTATTTATTCAGTGATTTGTGCTATAAAAAAAAATAATAATAAAAAAAGTAAAAAAAAGAAAAAATCGCTGAAAAAAAAACACATTTAGCTTTCAAATATAAAGAAGAGCCGTGCGGGGACGCGGCAGCCAGCGGAGCCCCGCTATGGATTGCGCAATAACTGCGCTGCCATGCTATGCAGCTGAGATCGTATTGCTTTCTTTGTGGATTTCACGTTTAAAATATATGAACTCAATTTCCATACTTTAGCTGATGTGTATAATTTTTTTCGTCAACAACCATAACGTGTTTTTCTCGTGCCAAGCGATAGTAAAGCGGAAGCGAAGACACCGCTAAGTGAGGCACACGGTGACGGTGCCTCATGCTAGGGGGCACCGCTGATCCCAGGGAGCCTTTTTACCACTCGGCTAAAGAATAATAGAATTTGCAATAGCAAGCTACTGTAAACAGTTAGCAAGTCAAGTGAAGCCATCCAGTTATTTTTCCTCTTGCTTGGCTTTATTTCCAAAATGGAGGATTACATAGCTAAACTGAAAGAATTTTCTAAACTGGATTTTCAGGCGAAGCAGGAGATAATAAGTAAGGGAAGACTGACGCTGGCGCTAACGGATTAGCTTCAGACTAGGAGACGGAAGACTCGGTCTTTTCAAACGGAGTGGTAAACATGAAAAGGCTGCTGTGTGGATGTCCGGTAAGAAAGCGCCTTTTCTGCTTTTCCTGCATTCTTTTCTCAACTTCTGACAATCAAACATGAGCGGTCGGCTGCTCACATTCAAAGTCAAATTGCGCTAAAAACATTCGGGATGTCCAGGATAGATTTGGCTTTGAATGAACAGGAAAGCCTCAACATCAGCATCCACTATGCTAAGCTAAAGGAAAACCGCTTCAGAAGGAGCGGCGCATGGACTTCATTAATAAGTAAAGAGAAGAGATAATAAGGTTTTTTTTTTATGTGCTTTTTTCTATGCAACAGTTTGTATATGTAAAAAATGCTGATGTGATATTCTAAACAAAACATGTTAACTGCTGCCAATAAATTGGTGAATAAACTACTCCGAAGTGAACGTCATGAGCCGGCTCCTGATTGGTGGGGAGCCGGCTCACCACCAATCAGGAGCCGGCTCCCTTCCAGACGCTTTTTTTTTCTCTTGAAGGTGGACGTGATTGGTCAATACGTGTGGTGTCGTCTCTGTGTCTGCACTTGGTGTTTCTAAATCCTAATCTTCAGTAGAGATTGCTGATCTTTTTCTTTTTATTTTACACATTTTAATTTATATTTTTTTCAGGAGTTCTGTGTTGTTTCAGTCTGAATTGGTTAAAAGTTGATTGGTAAATAGTTAAAAGTTCTTGTATTTTATAGTTTATTTATAGCACTGAAGAGTTAATATTTTTAATTTATTTTTAATTTATTTGTTGTTTTTCTTTTTTTCAGGGATTCTGTTTTATTGTTTGACTTTGAACTTGTTGAGTGTATAAAAGGCTAAATTTTTTTTGTATTTTATAATTTATTTTTTGTAGATCTTAAATATTTTAATGTATATTTCGTGTGTTTTTCAGGGATCCTCTGTTTCACTTTAAATGTGTTACGTATAAAAACGCTAAAAGTTTATTCTTGTATTTCATTTTTTTTTTTGTTGTTGAACTGAAAAGTAAATATTTTTAATTTACATTTTGTTGAGTCGTGTGTTTTTCAGGGATTCTGTGTTGCTTGACTTTAAAGTTGCTTAGTATAAAAAAGTTAAAAGTTTAAATTAGTTAAAAGTTCACTGTAGAGCGAAAAAATAAAGGGTATTATAATATAGTAGTATAATACATTTTTTTTTATTAATTATTAAATCATTTTGTGCATAATCTAACATTATTATTGGTAATAATAATGTCGATTAAAGCAACAAAAAAATCTAAAGAGCAGTTTGGCAGCCATACATTTTATATACATATATGTATGCAGTATCGTAACCTAAACAAACATGGCTGCTGGGTGTTTTGGCTCCTATTTGTTTTCTTGATTATCATTATTTTTCCAGTCAAGCATTTGCATTGATTTCTGTTTTTTTTTTTTTTAATAAATACAAGTTTGTGTTCTACTTTGACTGAACAAAACCCATTATTCACATTTTAATTAGTTTGTTATTGCATTTTTAATTTTTTTTTCACCATGATATATATATATATATATATTATATTTTAACATAATATGCATGACTGGAAGTATGGGTTTATTCATACTTTCATTTAATGATGTTTAATCATTTTCATTGATTTATCTAAAATTAATTTCTCAATTAAACCTCACTAACTGAACTCAATATACATTTTTTTTCATTGTTTTAATTAAGAAAAATTATGCATATACACTTGAGTTTTCTCCGTTTTAATTAAATCTCTCACTTGAAACATCCCTTCATTTTCCATATACTTATGAATCCAGTCATATCCAAATATGGTAATATACAATAGTAAATATACTAACTGCCGTTTGGGATCCAAAAGAGTCGTCTCTTTTGAGTGAGCCGAGCCGTAAGAGCCGGTTCTCCAAAAAGAGCCGGAATTCCCATCACGAATCGCATGTGTGTTTCCCGGTCACCATGGAGACCGAGGCATTTTCAAATCTTTTCGTTCCCTTTTCAGCCGCCGCGAAGGCCACTCTGGTGTCGACGCGCGAGCAAGACGGAATGGAAATAGTCGCGTTTCCACCCAAAAACGTGTAAAAGGCGCCTTAGCGACGTGTCAATCAACCCCAACCCATGTTTCATAAGATATCTTGGGTCGCAACGGTTCACGGCGATGATGACAAACTTGTGTCTACAAGCGTTTTTTCTCATTAAATGGGTGAAACAGGAAGACAAAACAGGGAGTTCTATCAAAAAGATCATCATCCTAACAACAAGCAGGCGCTCGCACACCCGGCCGGTCGCCTCCCCCCCCCCCCCCCCCCCCGGTGTCCGTCGGCCCGGAGGAATTTTAGAGGAATAATTGCACTCGCTATCAATCACGGACCCGGTAATTAATTGTGTTTTCGGCAACCGGTATGAGGATAAATGTTGCACTTTGTCACTCCCCCTGGCTAATGAGCGTACCTGCGTTTGCTGTTCGTTATCCTGATGAAGATCTATGCGGCCGAGGCCACGTGCACAATAAATACACAGGGAACAACTTCTTTTTTTTTTTTTATCCCCAGGTGAGGATTATAATACGCGGATAATTCTGGTTTGGGTGACGCAGTCGGCGAGCACTTAAAAAGAACATGCCGTCGGCTGAATTAGCATAAACCTGCTAAGGACTGGTCAATGACTGTAAGGACGAGTCAACTAGTCAGATTATCAACTGTCCAAAAAAAGCAAATGCTGTTATTTATATTTATTGCAACATATTCAATTTCTTACCATAATCTTTTCTGATTCTTTTCGTAAAAGAATTTCTTTTAAGTCGCTTTTGATAAAAATGTCTGCCAAATGACTGTAATGTAATGTAATAAAAGAAGCTTTGTTAAACAAATATTCAAATTAATATCAATAATGATGCAATATTCTGTATTATTTTTTTGCACTTTGCACATTCAACTAGGTGAAGTACAACCTATTTAATGAGAATATTTCATTCATTCAGATCAAGGATGTTTTATTTTAGTGTTCCTTTTATTTGAGCAGTGTATATTATATATTATATACTGACTTTTTTACGCCTTTAAATCCACTTCATTTTCTGCAACTTTATGCTATTACTTAATGATTGGTTTTTGCACAAAACTGCAAAGATAACTGCTGCTACTCTCTGGATCCAAAATTCAAATTATATATATTTTTGCATTTCTGTTTTTTATGCAATAAAATCTCTGTCATTCTTTCACCTCAGCACTGGTAGGTTGTATCTACGTGCACTTTATATCTTCTATCAGGGGTGTCAAACTCAAATACACAGTGGGCCTAAATCCAAAACTGGGACAAAGTCACGGGCCAACATTGATATTTAATGAAAAAAATCTTCCTCCATATATAAAAATTAACTTTTTTTTTAGCTTAAAAACTGTATGTATGTCAACAGATATTCCCCCTCCCACCTGTCTGTCCAAAAAATCTCCCTTCTTTCCGCCACTTTTCAGATGGGTAGCACCCTGCCGGTATTAGCATAAGTTCGCTATGACTTCTATTAGCAGGAGAGGGCGTTTATGGGTCCTGTTGTGATTTTCACGCCAAAACACCAGCAGAGCGTTCTGGAATTTGTTGACTTAGCGGTGCATGCGCTGTAGGTGGGCCAGCTCTAATAGTTATTAAGTAGGGCTTCGCGGGCCAAATATAATTATGCTGCGGGCCAAAATTGGCCCGCGGGCCAGAGTTTGGCAACTATGCTTTGGTCCCCAAACGACGGCCAGATACGGCCCGCCTCCACATTTTGCCCGTCCCCCGAACAATACCAGAGATGCATTATGATTTTATAATCATAATACAAATAATAATACAAATATAATTATAATGAAATCTACCGGGATAAAATCCGTTCTATAACAATACTGGTAGTGAAATGTGTTGTGTTGGTAGGTGTTGGTTTCAGTTGGGTTTCATCGCCTGCTTGCTTTCTGGTTTTCACAGTGAATTTAATATGAGAGCTGTAAACAATTGTGTCTGCAAGAAAGTTAATGTTCCTTGTTCTTTTTTTCCTGTGAAAAACTTGAAAAGGGTTATTTGATTATTATTTATATGATAAATAGTGTTATTTCTTTCATTAATAATGTTATTGTTTATTCTCAGATTTTCTTTTCCTGTCAAGATCCCAGAAAGGGTTCATTTTTGGTTATGTGTGGCTTTCTGGAAAACAATAAATGTTTACGTTCAGACGCCTCTGCGATCATCACACTTTTTGTTACAAACCAGCCGGGCCCCGAGTCAGAGAAGCGAAAAGATATTTGGCCCTGGCGGGAAAAAGTTTGGGGACCCCTGCTTTATAGCTTAATGTTTGTTTGTTTATTGTGAACTTTATTATTTGCTTAATCTCATGTCAAAATGAAAAAGTGAGAAACTTCTTCAGGTTTCCTCTGTATGTCCAGTACGTTTGGAGAAATTCACAATAAAGCTGACTTTGACTTGCATTAGGTTTAGAATAAAAGTGCATTTTGAGCAAGACACCTTCGGCGTCTGACGAGTTCGTCAAACAAACGACTCCAGAGTCGCGATCGGCGGTAAAATAGACGTTTCTCGGTCGTGTCGTGGAGGAAACCTTCCCAGACTTTGGAGCGTTTGTCCGGCGTTTTCTGGGCCACAAATTTGGGATAAAGAGTTGCTTTGCACGGCGTAGAGTTGCACACAATGGCATCCAATGCTAAAATAGTCATCGACCGATTTTGCCATCGACTAGTCGTTGCAGCCAAACTTTAACCCCAGGTTTCGTCATCTGGTTTCGCTACTTCCTTTCACACCGCGGCCATTTTGCAGATAATACCGCCTTTAGAAACGGTGCGACCGAAGCGCCCGTTCACCCGAATCAAACACGGTTGCGTCGACAACTCGTTTAAAAAAAAAAAAAAAAAACCTCCGCAAATGTCACTCTTTTGGAAAAAAAAAAAAAAAAAGAAGATATTAATAGAAAGTCGTCAGAGGTCAAGCTGCACTTCAAGGCGAGGACAGACTCGGCGTCGGGGTGAAAGCAAAAGGGCGAAACCGGCGGTGCATTAAGGAGGAAGACTTGTCATGTGAAAGAAGCCCGAAATGTAAACTCCCAGCCTTCCTCTGCAGCCGCCGCTACCGCTGTGGGTAAATAATTCAGACTCGCCGTGCATCGCAGGTTTTTTTTTTTTTTTTTTCAGCTCCATGTGACTCTGCGGGTGTTTTTTGTAACTGTCATGTATCAAGGAATGGATGAAACCGGCCGGACGGAGGGAGGGGGTCCGAGCGCTTGTATACAGAGTGCTGTGTAAACAGAGCGCCGGCTTTATGAGGTGCTGCTGATGCAAGTCCCGTGGACGTCGGGGTGAAATTGAAGCGGGAGGATTTCCTCTGCAGGGGGCGATTTAGCTCAATATTGACGCCTATCATTCACTCATGATACAAAAAAAAAGAAACAAAAAAAAACAAAAAAAACAGCTAGTTTCTTTTTTTTTCCTGTCGCCCTTCAATCTCTCTCATGAACGGTATCTTTTGAATTTTTTTTTTTTTTTTTTTTTTTTTTAACGCCTGCATCGGAGCTTAGCCGGGAAAACCTAAATATTGAGGAAATGATCTTTATGGCAATAAAATGAAATAGAAAAAAAAAAAAAGAATCAGTTGGTTACGTGTAAAATGACAGCGACAATACTCTCGTGCTAATGCCTGCTATTGCGGCGCGTATCGGGCTAGCCGCGTAGCAACATGCCGTCGAAAATAGAAAATAATCAGTAGACACGGCATGTGCTTCTGCGCTGAATACCAAATCCCGTTTAAGGGAATAATAATAGCGGGCGGCTGAGGAGGAAGATGAAGACGAAGAAAACGCGCAGCCGTCCGGGGGTGACCTCTGCATGCAACATCTCCTCCATTCCATTAGGCCGAAATCACTTGAAACTACTCCGCCGAATCAAAATTGAATTTTCCCCACTCTCATGCTCTCTCAATATCAGCGACAGTGCATTATCCCCGCAAGGTCAGCCGGGTCACGCGGCTCGGCGGGGCGGTGGGGGGGCGTCGGAGGCCGATGCGCTCTTGTTAGCCGCTTATCCGCCGCCTCCGTCCCGTCAACTTGGTTGTCGGGCCGAACATCGGATCGGCTCCGAAACCAAAGGATGCCGCGGCGGCGACGGATTTGTTAAGTGCGGTCGGCTCTTTTTTTTTTTTTTTTTTTTCGCGGCGGGTTAAGTTCCGCTTGTCAAAGCAAAGAAAGCACAGGTGGGATTATTACCCCGGGTTTGATCGGGGAGGTTCGGATGAGGATTCTGCGCTTCAGCGGCTCGCAGGGGAGGGAGGAGGTGGAGGTGAGCCGTCGTAAATGTTGCTCAGGGCCGGATCGCCACGGTTGCCGGCCCGCGGGCCGGTCGACCGGAAGAGGCCCCCCTCTATATTTCCAATTCCGATCTTTGGATAATTTCATTTCAGGTCATGACACATTTATTTTTCTCGGCCCTGTCCGAGGTTTGGAAAATGTTTTAGACCAGATTTTCTATGTGAATTTATTTTTGTTTTTGCAATGCAAATTTCCTTCTTCTCCTTGTAGTAAACTTCGAGTGACTTGGGTGATTTTTATTTATTTATGTGGGCTCGTTTTTCACTTTTTTTAATGATTTTTGGTTCCAATTCAGGAATCGCATTTTCCTGATTTTGAGAGCGTTATGCAGCTTTTTATTAATGTTTTTTTAATTTTGGGGATTTTTTTTAAATTAAATTAAATTAATTTTTTATACATGTTTTTTATGCATGATTTTTGACCAACTTTCAGGATTTCAGTTTTAATGTTTTTTTTTTTTATATTTCATAATTTGTCAATTTGTATTAACTTGGTGTTCTAACAGAAAATCACAGCTCACAAACATTCACTTATATAAGCAGAATTAAAGAATAAAATATTAAAGATTAAAATGAAATAAAATAAAATAGACAGATGCTTCGTTTTATTATGGGGTGGGTCCTATATTAAGTTTCCCACATATAGGTACATTCATGGCCTCAAGACAAGCTATATTAGAGTTGATATTAAAAATTAAAATTAAAACAAAATAAAATAAAGCAAAATAAAATAAAATTTAAGCTAGCTTTAAACAACTATTCTGTTAGTATGTGCTACATGTTGCACCTGTTGGCATCTCTATTTCTTGGGAAAATATAAAAGTAATTGAGTTTTCTAATCAACGTCAGCTTAGGGTTATAATCACTGGATATTTGTCCTCCCGCATGGCTGTTTGTGCGCGTGCACGTGCAAAATCCAAAGTTATTTCCCACAAACTAATGAAAAGCAATGACGCGGCGTTTCCCCGCGATATCAGCCCGCGCGTCGGTTCATCACCCTGATAAAGGCTGATAAAGCCGTCCAATTTTTGGATGGATTACGGAGAGTTTTGCAGAGATATTCCACCAGATGCACCACCACCACGTTCCCGGTTCCCTTATCTCTCTGGAGCGATCATGTGGTTGACACTTTGGTGGAGGCCTTTCAAGTGGTCTTGAGAACTCAGAGTAATATCAGCGTTGGTGTTTTGGTCGCTGCCGTTCCACCGATACTCAGACAACTACGGGTTACTAACAACCACGTTTATTGACCGACGAAAAATAACAACGGCGCAGGAACGAGTGACTGCAAATGCGTGATATCAGGTTGTAATTCTTCGCAGACGATAAACAAAATATGGAGGGTTTATCGACGTCTGCATTCCATCTCCGGGTCAAACATCCAGATGTTCCGGTGCAACGACGGGGGAACGGCGAACATCGGCGTATCGAAGTGTGTGCATATTTTCATGCTGGCAGGAGCGTTTTATTATCACCGACAGCAGCTCCTTGAAATGAAATCCACCGGTGCACATAATGCTCCACAGCCAGTGTGCGGTGCTGCAGTCTGGTCGGGTTTGGGGGAAAAAAAAAAAACGCCGCCGCTCGGATGTGAGTTGGAAAACATATAGTTGTTAATGAGATTTGAAACTTCGCCTTCTGTTGATTTAGATGCTCGCGGCCGCCCGAATCCGCCCACACACCCACGCCCAGACGAGCCCCCCCCCCCCCCCCCGAACCCTCCACCCAACCTCAGCCCATGTTTTAACAACGTTCAAGCGTGTTGTGTCGTGCCAAGATCCAGGAGCGCACGTCATGTGCATTTTTAAATGTCTGAGTCTTTCCCTGATTTCATCACCATCCGTCTCCTGAAACTTCATGCACTTGTGATAAATTATACATTTTATATACATATATGTATGCAGTATCGTAACCTAAACAAACACGGCTGGTGGGTGTTTTGGCTCCTATTTTTTTTCTTGATTATCATTATTTTTCCAGTCATGCATTTGCATTGATTTCTGTTTTTTTTCTTAAATAAATACAAGTTTGTGTTCTACTTTGACTGAACAAAACCCATTATTCACATTTTAATTAGTTTGTTATTGCATTTTTAGTTTTTCTTTTCACCATGATATATATATTTTTTATATATTTTAACATAATATGCATGACTGGAAGTATGGGTTTATTCATTTCATTTAATAATGTTTAATCATAACACAATTGTTTTCATTGATTTATCTAAAATTAATTTCTCAATTGAACCTTACTAACTGAACTCAATATACATTTTTTTTCATTGTTTTAATTAATAAAAATTATGCATGTACACTTGAGTTTTCTCCGTTTTAATTAAATCTCTCACTTGAAACATCCCTTCATTTTCCATAAACTTATGAATCCAGTCATATCCAAATATGGTAATATACAATAGCAAATATACTAACTGAGTTACACACATTAGGAATCCAGTTATTTGTGTTTTGTTTACTTTTGAAGGTCATATACAGTAATAGATTTTAGTTATTTGGTGAGAATCTATTTATTCCAGTGAATCTGGACATCCATTAGCAGAAACAGCAGATTTTTTTTTTTTAATCATAATAATTGATATTATAACCGTGATATCATAACCGCCCTTGTACGCCGACGATGTCGTGATTTACATGAGGGTCCATCGGACAGCCGCCTGTCCACTTTGACCTCAATTTCACTTTGTTTTCGTTCACTTTTTCCTTTTTCTAAATGTGTTCTACACCTCGCAGGTGATTTGTGTGGATGTTCCAGCTGGTTCTTCCCTCCCCGACCGCTCGTTGCCTTCACCTGTCAGCTGATTAGCCCTCGTCAGCCCGACCCGCTTCCCCGATGCGCCTCCTGTTCTACCGCCGTCTGGACTTCCGTCATTAGTTCAGCTTCCGCTCCCTCGTCAGATCCTCTTCTAACTTCCTGTTTGTTGCTGCTCGTCCGAATTCGTTCCCTTGTTCTCTTTTCAAAACCGCTTCTCTTTTTAAGCCGCGGCTTTATCATCCCTTCTGGTATTTCCTCAAACTGCTCCCCTCCGACCCAGATGGGGTGAAAGGTCGGGGGACGTCGTATCGCGAACCCGCGGGAATAAATAAAACTCGTCTTGGTGTGTCAGGAAAGCTTGAAATGTTATTAAATAGGATTTTTAATTTCGCCAGCGCAGACAGAGCCACCTGCCAGACGCCAAAAAACAACAGCCCGTCACGTCAAAACAAATCAGAATGACGTTTTATGTCATGCAAATTAATAAACTCGAGGAAAATGTAATTCAATATGGAGAACAAAAATGTTCGTCCTTGATAGATCCTTCTTTTATTATGGGGGGGGGGGGGTCTGAATTAAATATTCCATCTGAATAACAATTTTGAATGCTTATTTCGGTTTAATGTCAAACATTATTTTCACAGACCGGCCTATAAAGTGTGGCGGAAAAATCCATATCAATATTATTATTAATAATAATTAATATATAAATATTCCTGCTTTTTTCCTTTCAAAATACTCCATAGACTAGTTTTTGAATGCAGGCTACATTTTTAAAGGCTTCATTGTCTCATTGGAGAGTCGGTTGTTGCCATAAATCCATATTTTAAGTCGGTGTCCTGGCGTTGTCTGTTAAATGCAGCTTTCTTTTTCTTAGTGTGCAAAGGCACTTCTTCCGTCTCCTCACCGGGCCTTTCCCTTTTACAAAGACGTTTAATTTTACTTATTCTGCAAGCTTTCAGGTTTAATAATAGTGTTAATGTATCACGGAGTAATGGAGAGAATCCGGTCATTTTTCAAAATAAAATACTGTTCAGACTCGGATGATAAATAAAACAGAAATAATGTAATGATGTGCATCTCGGTACCAAACTGGGGTTTGTGATCGCTGCTTTAGCTCATGCTACCTCTGATAATGTTGAATGTAACTAGCTGCTCCGTTGTTAGTGGGGTTTTAGTCGTTGCCATGGTTACTCAAATGATTACCAAAGGTCTGTCTTGATCTGTTTTGTTCATTCCTATTATTTTGGATTGTTGTTGTTGTCACGGTTACTTGGATTGACATTGATATTTTCAGGGGGGTGTGAGCAAAGGTACGGGATCGGAGCAGGAACTACGATTTGTCCTCATACGGGGACGCCTCACATATATTGAATTTTTTTTCATTACCATTTCAGGGCTCAGCCCTCCTCAGTCGCTGTTGCTATGGTTACGAATCATGCCAAAGTAAACGATGAACAGCATCTCGCTGATTAAACAGCATTTACTTAGGGACTACAATCATGGCTGCCAAATTAGTAATATGACAACAAATATAAGAACCAATATATTGTTTCAGGAATCAAGATTTGTCCTCATATGTGGACATTTTTTTTCCATTTTGGGGCTCACCGCAGCCCGGGGGTCGAGGGCCGCGGCAGAAGGTCGGTGGTTCAATTCCCCGATTCCTTCTCACACCAGAGCGTCCACGGCAAGACGGTGTGTGAACGGATGATTGTAATCTGGTGTTAATCACTCTTAAAGTACCATACATTTGCCATTTAAATGGTATTGTAATAGTAGTAGTTCAAAGTTATAGATTTAAAAATCGATGAATCATCTCCGAAGGTCGCGGTGACAATTAACATGGCGGATAAAAACGGGGAAAATCTGTCTTTTTCTATTTTTTTACGGTTGTTCGGCAAATCCAACAGATAACCGTCTTCGGCGACAGCGCTTTGGAAAAACGCTCATGGGAGCGACGCACTAAATAATGAATAACACCAAAACAAACAGGATGACAAATGGCTGAGTGATGGATTCTCCCGTATGTGTGTGTGTGTGTGAGTGTGTGTGTGTGTGATGTGGGCTGGAGAGGGTATCCTTGTCAAGCTTGACCATGTGTTGACTGTGTCTTTAATTAGCGGATTTAAGCGCTAATGGTGGATCGGCGGGTGGACACACACACACACACACACACACACACACACACACACACACACACCGACACACTGGTGTCATTAGGCTAATCAGAGGCCGGTTTGGTTACGGCGTGTCCGACAGGTGTAGCGGTGAGATAGAGGGTGGGGGTGGAGGTGGCGGTTCCTCCAGCTGTGTTTACACTCTTTGTCCGGAACAAAAGGCTCCTTGTCACGGCCGCCGTGATTGATGCGGCCTTTCGGGGAGAACGGTTACACCGTATTTACACGGGACACTGGTAGGAGGGCCCGACACGAATACGCCGCCATTACTTGTCCCGTGACGCCCCGAGGTGGTTTGAGGATCTCCTTGTCTTCTGCTTACAGCGATATCTTCTTCTCCTTTTCCAGCTCTGATGGATCTTGTTTTCCTTTCCTTCAGGGGTCGCCACGGCGATCGACCTCCTCCATCCAACCCTGTTCTGCACATCTTCTCTAACTTCATGTCCTCTTTTACTACGTCCATAAATCTCTCTGGTCTTGTACCAGGGACCTGTTTTATGCATGAAAATACAGGGTTCAAATAATAAAAATGTATGTCCGTTCACAGTTTTTAATCTGAATACGATTACACTTTTTTACAATATAATAATAATAAATTATGATTGTACTATAATAAGAAATAATAAACAATAAATAATTTTTTTTAGATAAGAAAATGATCAAAAAAAAATCAATTTGAGGGTTTCATAGCTTCATTAGCCGTTCAATAATGCACAGTGTGTATCACCAGTTGTGATGAACCAGTAAATTAGGTGGGAATCTTGATAACTTATTTTAAATTCAGCGTTCTTTTTGCTGGCAGACGCCTCGGCGGTCTCATCGTTTGCTCGTTTTCCTCACGAAAAAGCTCCCGGCGACTTTTGCTTTTGGCTCATTTTTGTCAAGAGCTCGCTGACAGAGTTAAGTGCTGCAGTACGGCGAAGGCAGAAACGCTTGTTTTTCAAAACAAGATGCAAAACATGAAAAAACTATCATTTTGACCGGGGAATATTTTTTTGACGGACCTGGACCAAAGGATCAGGGGTCGGAGACCGCTGCTCCAGACCTCCTGTCCGACAACTCTAATCCTGCATCCATCTACCCATATGTCTATTATCGCTCCTCTTACATGACCCAACCATCTCAGACCTTCCAGGATATCTAACATGTGCCGTCTCTCTGATGGACTCATTCCTGATCCTATCCATCCTCTTCACTCCCAAAGAGAACCTCCACATCTTCATCGCTTACAGCAACATCAACCGGCAACCGATGGATGAGCTCGGAAACAGGAAACCTGGTCGACAAACAATCCCCAGAACGGTGTTGGCGGCAGAGACGGTATTTGTTGGAGGTGTGGATGAGCCATACTGACGTCCCGCTCGGTATGGAGGTGAAGCTCAAGGCAGAACGGCCCGGCTTGGACGATGCCAATCTTCTGACGTATCACCTTTGAGAGGAAAAGGAAAAGTATAGGAAAAAAAAAAAAAAATATATATATATATATATATATATCATCATCATCAAACCTTTATTTATACTTGTAAGACCACTGAGGTCTCCCTCATTTTCAGGGTCGACAAGTTTACAAGCAAAGCAGAGCACAACAATAAAATGAGATCAAATTAAAAAACAGTAGATAAACTAAAAGCAGGTGAAAATGAGATTAAATTAAAGACAGTACGGAAGCAGAAGATAAAACTCGAATCAAGTAAAAATGAGATCAAATTAAAAGATACAAAATATATATATACATATATATATATATATACATATATGTGTGTGTGTGTGTTTATTGTTATTTATCATTTTTACATTATTTATATTTATAGTATTTATTTCACTATTATATGATTGTTTATCATTATTATCATCATTTTTACATTGTTTATATTTATAGTATTTTATTTTCATATTAAATATTATTATTATTTGTAATGATTTATTTATTGATATTATCGATATTATTATGATATTATGATTGATATTATGCAATATATAACTTTATCTTATTTTTTATTTTATTGTTTTTATTTTGTATTTGTTTTTTAACTTATTCTCTGATGTTCACAGTTTGATGCTGCCACCCTTGTGCTCCCCAATCTCAACTTTTTTTTTCTGTTTCTTCTGATTCTAATACCTGCTTCTGGGAAAAAAGAATTGCAGAAAGAATCCACCTGTAATTTAGATGTAAGATCCACAGAAACATCTCAGTCGTAGCTTCGTCTAAGACTTAAAATTAGTCTTTAGACGCGAACCTTGACTCTCTCATGACAAATGATGTGGAGCTGGGAAGACAAAAAAAAAAAAAAAAAAAATGATATCGACGTCAAAGGGCTCGATAAGAAAGACGATTAAAAAGGCAATAACGACACCCTTGACTCATCGTTGCGTGGAGAACCTTCTGCTCTTCTCTATTTTCCAAAAAGGCTCCGGATGAATTCGGGAGGCTGATTTGAAGAACAATGAAGTGGATGTGCTGTTCTATAGACTGAATAATGAGGTTGTGCGCTTTCAGAGAGCACACACACACACACACACACACCCCTCCTCCACACACACACACACACACACACACCCTTCACTCTTACAAAGGCACCATCCCCCCATCTCCTCTTTGATGGAACTGATATATGCATAAGCAACGCTTTCATTGGGTGCCAAGTGTTTTCTGGGGCCGCGAAAGCGCCGCCCGTTCCTGCGTCTTCAGCTTTGATGACTCTCCGTTACATTATTTCCACATGAGATTCATTCACTTAAAAAAAAAAAAAAAAAAAAAAAGCACAATAAAATTGTTGATGCAACTGCACTTTCATACTGCTGTCATTTTTTTTTTTTTTTGCTCTGCAACTGCACCTTGGCACTGCTGTCACTTTGAAAATCCAAAAAATTATTCAGCATTTTTTTGTGCTCTTGCACCGTGGGTCTTATTGTCAATCTGTTTATGTTTATCTTGTTGTTGTCGTTTTGGTTACTGTTGTTCACTTTGCCAATGGAGAAATTCCTAACAGTTATAACGTCAAAAAAAAGAAAAGGAAACTAAGTATGAATATAAATATTGCATGAATAAATAGGCAGCAACATGAGCAACAACAACAGAGATCAGCAACATCAAGGAACAGTTAATTGTCTCTATATTTATATACATATTGATTGATGTTATAACTTTTGTTTCCCTATAGGGATCAATAAAGTAGAGTGGATCCTCACTCACGGGAAAAGGGAATATCTGCGAGGCGTGGTAATTTTGATTAATATTAACCCTCCGCAAACCTCACGCAAACTGTACTAAAATGTTTGGATTTGTAACTTATAATAAACATTGAAAAAATGTCTTTTAAATTAGTAAATTAAGAAACAGATTAAATTCAAAGTAAATAGAAATTATTTATGGAAATAAATTACATATTTCATTTTAAATGAATCATTTTTTCAGATACTCGCTATTGAAAATTGTGATTTTTAAATTTTTTTTCTGTGCCGAAACTTGAATGATGATGAATTTAGCTGTGCAGTCGTTATGGTGGTATAGTACCTACGAAATTCTTGTGGATCTTCTGCTGAAGATGTTTTTTTCCTTCAGAAAAATGCATCCGCGTTTTTTATTTTGTTTGTTTTTTGGCTTGAAAATGGTTTTCTAAACCAAAAGTGGTTTTGTCCAAAGGTGGACCAACCAAACCATATCGTCGTTCCAAACGTGCAACATATTTCGCAGGAGGCAATGTAACAAAGGAGAGCTTGTGATTTATTTATCAAAATTAATTCTAGTTTAATTTTAATTTTTTTTTTTTTACCGTTTTTTTCTTCTAGAAATAGCTAGAATATGGCTTTTTCATCACAGAAAAAAATTCAAATGCTGCAAAAAAACAGCGGTAAAAGATAAAGGTAAACTTTATTGATCCCCATAGGGGAAATTTTTTATCACAGCAGCGTAACAGTTATAAGTGTCAAATAAATGTGAATATGAATATAAATAGAGGGATAATTAGGATAAGAATGGACAAGAGAATGGAGAAAAAAAAAGCACAACCGAAACTAAATAACAACAAAAACAGTGACAACAACAATGACAAGAATAGAATAAAAAAAAAAACTAAATATATGGTTTTACTGTACAACAACCCCTACTTATACACAAAATTATTACATATAATCATATGCATGTACTTGTAAATACACGTGTATATACGTTACATATATTTTTACAAACCTTATTTTTACTTTTATTTATTTATTTTGATCACTCCTGTTGTTTTAATTTTAATTTAAAAATTCACTATTATTTTTTCTTAATTTTTCTATAATATAGTTCTATTTTGTTTCCTACCCAGTTGAGTGTAGCAGGAGCTGCTTTCAACAAAAAGCAATTTCCCCTGCAAAAAAAAGGTATTCAGATTCTGAACAATTCACACACTATTTAGAAGCACTAACATTTACCCCGGACTTACCAACACCCCAAATCACATTTTTTTTTTTTTTTTTAATATTTGTTTTACCCTTGTTATCACTCCACTCACATCCCGCTTATTTTTGTCATCTCTATTCCTATCCTCAAATGCCTTTCGCCGTTTTGTTCGATTTGAGCTCGTCTTGTTTTTTCGCGTGTGTTTGTTTTTCACCTATTCTCTCGGACGGGGCCTTACGGTCGCCCCGTGGCTTCTGACGGAGGAAGGCCGTCCTCTCTCCGTTTTAATGGCGTCCAAACCGCGGAGGGAATATGATTCACGGAGAGCAGCAGCGCCGCTAGAACTGTTTTCTCCCTCTTCCTCTCCGGCCCTGAAATACCACGGCCTTGACTACATTCCCGTGGTTATAATTAGACGCCGCTGTTCACAACCGAAGGTGCATCAACGTCTCAAACATCTTTTTCTTCTGCCGGACTCCCGTCCCTGCAAACACACACACACACACACACACGCACACACACACTCTTAAACTGATCAAAATGTGCACCGCAAATAGCGCTAATGTCGCGCAATGCCAAGAGGCGTCGGCTAAACCTGCTCTCTTTTGCAGCGAGGCCAAGGTTCAGGCCTCGGGTAGAGTTGTGTGTGTGTGTGTGTGTGTGTGTGTGTGTGTGTGTGTGTGTGTGTATGGGATTGTTAATCAAACAAATGAGCCAATAATGAGCGCAGTCTGTGCAGATCTATTTACGCCTATAAACAAATTGGATGGCGCTGAATGCTCATTCCGCAGCCGTTGTGAGTGTGTGTGTGTGTGTGTGTGTGTGTGTGTGTGTGTGTGTGTGTGTGTTTTTATAGCGAGGTCAACGTCAAAGCCTCATTGCACACAAATGAAAATACTTCCTTGTGTTCACGCCTCGCCGCTTATAAACGGCATAAATACACGCCGATGGAGTCGCTTAAAAAAAGGAACACGTGTCGGGTTGGGATGGCGCATTTCCCCCCAAAAAACCCTTTTTTTATTTTAATTTTTTTCTTTTTAAACAAAAGTCACCGGCAGGGGGGAGGAGGAGGAGGCGTGGCTTAAACACTCTTTAATTGCCGCTGCGATGGCGGGTCTCCGGAGTCATCAGTATGCATTAAATCTCAACCCGCGTTCTTTGTGAGCGTCCGTCGTCTCCCCACAAAAAAAAAAAAAAAAAAAAAAAAAAAAATCGCCGACGTCCGAGTCTCGGCGCTGGTCACGTGCCGGGGGAATTTTTGCAAAAAAAATAAATAACACGGGCGTCATTAACACATTTCCACTCAACGGGTGAATATATCCGCCGTAAATTAAACATTTCAAATAGCTTTTCTAATCCCCTCCCGCCTCCCCTCCTTCACCCCTGTATGCACATGAATAGTGCATGAGCGTGTTGCACCGAGAGAATGATTCTGTGATTAATAGAAGAATAATGGAAGTGTAATAGAAATTACATTTTCAACATTCATAATCTGCCCCCCCTCACTCTTTGTTCAAATACAAAATGCTCCAGGCTCCAATTTTCATTTTCACTTTGAATAATAGGAGGGGATGGCGGCGGCGGCGGCGGTTGTGGGGGTAAATTGAAGCGCGTGGTGGGCTAAGAGGGGAAGGGATGGGGAGCAACTTTCAAGTTCATCCCAAATGTATTCTGACCTTGGTTTTTCCCCTCACTTTCTATCTATTATTTATTTTTTTTTATTTCTTTTTTTTTGGGGGGGGGGGGGTTAAAAATTTTCATCTGATGCAATCAAAGGCCGATTCAAATGGAAATCAGGGGAACGCGGCGCGATCAAAGCTAAATCGCCGTTTGACTCCCCGCGAGCCATTGCATCTCTGTCATTGGTAAGTGATATGCACAGTACATACTGCTGTTGGCGAGATAAGGGGTGATCCATCATCTTGTGCACATAATAAAAAAAGGGTTTTCTCTCCCGCCGCCGCCCCTCTTCATCCTCCCTCCTCTTGCTCAGCGATGATGCAGAGCTACTTTGTGCTGTATCTTTATGACAGAGAGGAGATGGATTACGAATGCCGGCCGTCAGATGGCGTATTGTGCGTCGCTAACGGGTTTTCACGATATCATTCGATACATATAAAAAAAAACCAAAGCAAAACGGGGTTTTCATGTGTCGACCGCTAATCGGTTTTGAAGCCCGGAAACCGCTAAGTAGCATCTGAAGCTACATGGAGTCCCTGGATCGCTTTAAAAACAGAAAAAGTTCAACGTTGTATAGCCATGATGCTGGGAGAGCGGGATCGCGCTTCTGCAGTGGTTCTGGTATGCTAAGCTAATTAGCTTAGCTTTAGCAGAACTAAATAAAAGTCAAAGTCAGATTGATTGTCAATTTTCTCTGTGTGCACTGAACATCCAGATGTTTCTCACAATCCTAAGGTGACATGAAATTAACACAATATTAAAAATAATAGCAAATCAAACAGTAGCTAAACTGCTTGGCTATGTTTAGGTAAAGAAAAAAAAAAAAAAAAAAAAGTTATTTTCTTGAAAACATTAATTTATTCATTATTTATTCAAGGATTCAAGACCTTTATTGTCATGAGATTATAATTTACACCAAATCTTCAATTTTGAAAAAAAATACATAAAAATCATGAACTACTTTTTCAAAAATAAAAATGCAGTTCCTATATTGTCGGCTAGGGGCACACCGTTTATAATTTAGTTGTTCTCCTTTACACGAAAATGAAGGAAATATTTGGACAGAGTGTTACTTCAAGGTAATTACGGTTTGATTTTAGATATAATTTAGTTGAGAGTTTAGAGGTGGCAGCTGAAAAAGGCAGGACGCGCCACAAGGATACAACAAAAAGCAGCATCTCTGGGTTCAGGAATGACAGAAAAAAATATGAAGAAAAAATACAGATAAAATCTAGTATAATAATTGGATAAATACGCTGAAAGATAAAAAGTAGTAAAAGCAAAAAAGTGGAAGAGGGGCAACTTTTGCACTGAAGACGAGGTGGTCCATTAAATAGGTATCATCATTTCCGGACTATTGAGCGCACCTGGATATAAGCGGCGAAAAATAACTAAATAAAGATATGTGTACATATATAGCTCTGACAAAAGACTAAAACCGTTAAAGTCGTCGGCTTTTGTGTGACAAGGCTAAATGTTTTGGTGGCGTGAAGCTCATTAGCCCCCAAAAAAATCATAACTTAGCCCCATCGTTGTTAAAGCCGCAGCGTTCAAAACAGCGGTCAAAATAGCGCCTCATAGTCCAGAAGTGACTGAAAATTAACTTTTTTCCCAAAATGACATCGCAAATCAACTTTGCAAGATAAACTCAAAGTTCCCTTTAGCTGCACGAGCTGCAAGGAAGGAACATCTAAGATGGACCATTCATTTAAAGCAAAGTTGTCAGTTTTGCTTCAGATTTGTCATTAAATATATTGTCATTCTGTTATTTATTTTTATCCTTACCGTTGCTGTTGTCACTTGTCTCTTCTATTTATATCTATATTCATATGAATATGCAAGCCTGAGCGGAACTCATAGGGAAAGCAATGGAGTGCCTTGTTTTCTGAAAAATAAAATAAAATAAAAAAAATAAATAAAATAATAAATTAAAAAAAAAAAAAAATGAAAAGAAATAAAACAAAATAAATGTGAACAAAAAATAAAAAATAAAAATAATAATAATAAAGATAATTAAAAAAGGATTTTTGAAATAACCAAAAAGGGGCGGTTCCCCATGTAGCTGATTGGACGTTATGGTCACAATAGCAGTCGATGGGATTTAAAAGAATTCCCTGCGTCGCCCAGATCGCCCTCATAAACAAACCCGGAGTAGATACCTGGAGAACACGGACACTCCATGCAGGAAGGCCTGCGGTCGGAATCCAACCGGAGGTCTTCTTGCTGCGAGGCGGGAGCGCTAACCACCGCGCGTCGGATTATCCGACGGGCCAATCAGATCACTCGTTCGACCGGAGAGGAACAAAAGTTCTTCATCGCGTCTGCTTTGAGACGATGTCGATGCGTTTTTCTTTTTGCACATTTAACTTCATTCCAGGCAGCGAGATGTTCTTATCTGCCGGAGTTAATAATAACATTCTGTCACGGTTACACTGTTTTCCAAAGATATCGGACCCAAAGAGTCTCTACTCTTTTTTTTTTTTTTTAAATTCTTATTTAGATTCTTTTGCGATTAAAGTTCCCTGCGGCGACTCACTCGTACCCCATTGTGAAGATTTACTTCTCAGATAAATCAAATCACGGAGGAAGAGGGGGAAGAAGAAGAGCTTCGCCGATCCGGTAATAGACGACATGAATTCTCACTTGCAGTTGTGACAAATGAAACGGCAGATACGGAATTGACTTTGACATTCCCAAGCCTTGTCAGGAGTGTTTTTCAGAAGGAAACTTGTTTTAGTTTGCAAAAAATGCGAGATTTTCAGAAATACAGTTACACTCCCCCAGGGAGGAAAAAACAAAAAACACATAGATTCGTTTATTTGTTGACATGGATGTATTTGTTTGAATATTTGCGACGCATTCGGACGGAAACACGATAAACAATTATTAATCATTTGCAAAGACGCCGACTGAAGAGTCCAGTTGCCACAACGATAAAATTGAGAAAATATTTATTAATAATTGGACATTTGAACAAAAAAAAAGCTATATGTGGAATATTTTTTAAAATTAATAAATTCATTAATTCATAGTCTTTACTTGTCTTTACCACTTGTGAATGAAAGGATGAATGGTTTTAATGAAAGGATGAATGGTTTTAATGTCTCTATGATGTGTGAATGAGTGAGAGAAGTTTGAATGTATTTTTATTGCATGAATTAATGGTTTTAGCGTCTCTATATGACGCGTGAATGAGAGGGTGAACAGTTTTAATGTCTCTATATGCGACAGCTGAGCTAAAGCAGTTTAGATAACCAATGATGAAATGAACGAATGCACGTGATGCCTCAATCTCAAGAAGAAAAATGATTTTGGAGATTCGCGATCGGAATAAATACGGCCAAAGGAAACGTGTCCGTCCGGTGGAAAAGTGTCGAAACCAGACGGCGTTGCGTTTAGGAGGTTATTTAAAGTTTGTGCCGAATAAATGCTCATTCATTCAACTAAGGCCTGTGTTGAAGTTCTGTTTACTGGATTGTGATTGAAGTGTGTTTATTATCAGTGGTGAAAAAACACAGAGAATTAATTTTTTTTTTTTTTTTTCGTACTTATTTTGATCTAAAATGTTATCAAAGCTCCTTAAGATTTTTTTTTTTTTTTGGGGGGGGCAATGACTCAGGAGAAGCGGGTTGACCTCCAATCCTATGTTGCGGTGGGAGGGGCTTAGCGATCTCCATTCGGGGAAAAAAAAAAAAGCTACTTTTTTTTTATTTTTTATTTTTTTACTCTCGCCATGTTTACCTCTCAGAGGTCACGTCTGCTTAAAGTCTTGTTCCCCGGCCATAAAAACCATTACACTCCCACCGCGGAATATTTGCTGTTGCTCAAACTCAAAAGTCCTTCTGAGGTTTTTAAAGAGTTGCATTTAAGTGTGTGTTTGGCTTCGAGCTCCTCGGGGCAACAGTCACTTCACTATTAACATCCTCACAATATTATTCTGCTTTTTCTTTTCCCCTTTTTTTTTTTTTTACGAGACTGTTGACCCGACGGAGCCTGGGTGGAAAAATGTGAAGCCTCCAGGGTGGGATTGCCTTGAGTAAGCATATTTCCCCATTAGGACGGCACTAAAAGAGCAAACCGGAATGCGAACACTTCAGATACAATACGACTGCCTGCGGGAAAAAAAAAAAAAAAAAAAAAAAAAAAAATTGAGGGTTTGGGTCGGGATCGAAAGACGGCAAAACACAAATGATTCAGAAATGAGACAAAACAAAGCGTAGGATTCACAACCGTGTATATTTTATATTCCACGACCTTCCAACGAAACAAAACAAAACAAAAGCATGGATGGATTCATCGCAATTTATGCAAACATGACGTTCAGACTCGCGTTCCGGAGGTGAGATTGATTGACGGGGACAAACATGTTGTCGGATATGGAGCCAGCTAACATCCGTCAGCTCTCATAACGGAGAAGCGTTTGATTTATTTATTTTTTAACATTCTCACGGTCTGAGGGTAAAAGTGTGTGTTGATCCGGTTAAGGTTAATGGAAAAAAAAAAAAAAAAACTTCTCTGGATCGTCTCTGGCTATGGCTATGGCTAAGGTAGCTGCTGAGGTAGCGGCTAAGTTAGCGGCAACATTCATTTAAAAAAATGCTACAGTTTGGCGTCATCCTGTTTATGGCCATTTTGACTGAGAAGGCAAACAACCGCGTACTAAGAGAAGAAATAGCGGAGGCATGCTAATGTTTTTGGCTGTTAGCAGTTAGCTGTTAACTGTTAGCTGTTAGCTGTTAGTTGTTGCAGAGGTTGGGGGATGAATGGGAGGACGTAACAAGAAGATCAACAGAAGTTCTTATTACCTCAAGGACAAACAGGCTCGCCAGGATCTGAACCAAACCACTGATGAGCTACTTAGCTTTCCTTCTCGTTCCAGCTTCTGGCAATATATCACAATATTACCATTTTTTTTGCACTATTTTTGCACTACTGCAATTTTGCACTGTCACAGAGAAAACCATCATGATGCAAGTGCACCGTATACCTTGATGGTGCTGTTTACCGATCTTTTGCACTAAACTATATAAAAGAAAAAGAAAAAATCTGCTGCTACTCTATATTCAAATCAAATTTCACATATTTATACACTTCAATCTTCGTGCAAATGTTTATACCTCATAGTTTAATGTGAAGACAAGATAATACTTTATTGATCCGCATGATGGAAATTCTTTTGTCACAGCAGTGCAAGAATAACAATATCAATAAATATGAGTATAAATATGAATAAGAGACAATTATAATATTGCCAGAGACATCCAAAAAAAGGACAGCAAAATGAACAATAAGGAAAAAAATACAAAAATAAAAAAAAAGTAAGAAAGAAAAAAAAAAAACAACAGCAAGAGTGAGAACAGACAACAAAAATGACAACAAGGAAAAAAAACAGTACACTTTACGTTCAATCTACACTATACTATTATAATAGTTAATTTCATATTCAGAACTGTGCAATATTTCATTTCATAACAGCTACATGTACAATATTTTTTTCATACTCTTGTGCACTCCTTATCTTTCACTTGGTACTTAAGACCTCAAGACACTTTATAGTCTTCACTTGTTCACTTATTACTTAAGATACTTTATAGTTTATTTGTATTTCTTATTCTCCCCTTTTTTTATATAATTTATTATTGTTATGTTTTTCTTGTAACTGTGGCACAACAATTTCCTTTGGGATAAATAAAGTTGTTCTTATTCTTATTCTCTTATTCTTCATGTCCCTTTGGGATTGTGAGAAATGTCTTCTCTGTATGTCCTGTACATGCGGAGAAATTGATAATAAAGCAGACTTTGACTCTTAGATTTAGCCAACAATTTGGCTCCAGGAAGTAGCGTCTTCCAGGGGAACCTTTTAGCGTTGCATTCCCGGACGGGGGCGACGTGCACCTTTGGCTCCACAAACAAAGAGGTAGAAGAAGTGGAAGACGACAGGGACAACACAGAGGTGGAAGCTGCCACAGCGTTCATGCAATAATAACCATGGACTATCCAAAGGGTTTAAATGTTTTTATCTTTTTGCAAGAAGAACCCCGTTAGCCATTAGCTAACTATTTTAGCCGTTCCTCTGCAAGCCTTGGAAACCCCACAGAGGCTTGGCAGGCCAGACGACGTCTTCGTCGCTCTTCCGTCCAATTTTCGGCGCGAGAAAACAGCCGACCACTGCAATAGTTTTTTTTTAAAACCGCCCCCCAATCTAGAAATGTGCGATCCACCAATCACCTGCATGAAACCATAAAAAAAAAAACCTCGTCACGTAGGAGCCGAGATGATCCCGGTTCCACCAAGAAACCGCCTCGTCCCTGAGCAGCTTCCAGGAACTGCAAAAAAGTTCCCGCAGTGCCAACGCGGCTACTGATGAAGCCATCTGCTAGCTTTTTGGGTGCTTTCTGTTTGGTATTTGTCATTTTAATGGCAGATAAACAAACAAACAAACAAACAAACAGTGAAAGCACTGTGGAGGTAATAAAGGGCTGTAAAGCGAACCAGTCCTCCTTCCCCCCTCCCCGTCTCTATTCATTTCCTCATGGTTAATTGAACAGAATAGTTCAGTGTGCAATTAATTATGATGTGCTGAGATGATGTATGGACCTGACAGGGCATTGTGGGTAATAATAGGGGAGATTTATTTACTGGCTCTGTGCAGGCTCCTCTCGTCCCCCTGCAAAATTAATATATTTTCTCTGATTCAAATTATAGGAGAAAATAGGGAGGAAATTGTGTCAGATGCATGGTGTACAATACACCCGGGAACGGGTTTGTGCGCGTTCAAAGGCAAACAGATGGATGAATATGCAAACATGTACACACACACACACACACACACACACACACACACACACACAGACAGATGTGCACGCGCACGGAGGAATCAATGCCGCTCTTGTGGGAAAATTGTAAATGTAAAACGGCAGAAATGAATCATGCTAATGGCACCGCTGACAGTCGTGTTCAATATTATGATTTCAAAAGCCCCGGAAGATTGATTGCGTAACCCCGTCTTTATTTACTTGCTGGGAGAAAAAACATAACGCCGGCGGTGGTGTGGGGATAAACACAAAAGTTAGCAACAATAACAGAATTTGGATTTAAGGGGAGCTGCAGGGAGGCACGAGGGAGCTGTTTTACAGTACGTTACGGTTCTGGTTCTCAGTGGACTGTCCGGGTCCGGGCGGACCGTCGCCGTGCGTCTCCGAAAAACACCACGGTTTCACGTTTCGGACCGGGCGCCGTTTCCAGGAGGTTTTGGATTTGATTTGGCGCGCCCCGTCTTCCAGCGGCTCGACGGGGTGATCTCACCTTGGCTCCGACCTTGGCCATCCAGGGAGTTTAATTTGGATGTTCCTCTCCTTTTCCGTCGCCCCTTTGTGTCTAATAATGTTTCAGGAAAGCAAGCATACGTCGGGTACAGATAGAATGGCACTTTACTTTGACTGCACACCCTTTTAATAAGAATAATCATTTGTTCAGACTCATTCTTTATCTATAGCGCTCATCTTCAGGGCGGGACTGGTCGCCAACCGATCCCAGAGCCACGAACACCCATAATCACAAACAAATCAACCTACGAAGTCAGTTCTCGATCCAATTTTGAAGCTGTGAAGGAGTCGCCGTGCACAAACAAACAAACTCCAGTTGTTTCCTGTGTGTTATTCAGGGTTGTTTACATCAGCCATCCTTGTCTTCTCCTATTACATTATATTATAGCCTCATTACGACTCTATAAGACACGCGTCAAACTCAAGGCCTGCGGGCCGAATGTAGCCCGCTACCTCTTTTTATGTGGCCCGCAAGAACATCTTAAAAAGTCTGATTATAACATATGTACAGGACTGTCTCAGAAAATTAGAATATTGTGATAAATGTCTTTATCTTCTCTAATGCAATTACAAAAACAAAAATGTCATACATTCTGGATTCATTACAAATCAACTGAAATGTTGCAAGCCTTTTATTATTCTAATATTGCTGATTGTGGCTTACATCTTTGGGAAACTCAAAAATCCTATCTCAAAATATTAGAATATCATGAAAAAGTTTTTATTTTTAATTTTAATTGCATTACAGAAGATAAATAACTTTATCACAATATTCAAATTTTCTGAGACAGTCCTGTTGATGCTACTAACCAGTTTTCTAATAAATTCTAGTGGCAAATTTTCCCACAGTGACAAGATTTCCTCTTTTAACTCAACAATATTTTTAGACTGTTGAGCGCACCTGAATATATAGGACTGTCTCAGAAAATTTGAATATTGTGATAAAGTTCTGTATCTTCTGTAATGCAATGACAAAAACAAAAATGGAAAGAAAGATGGGGATGCATACGTAACATTTTGGATTTGAATGAGTCATAAATTCAGAGTTATATAACTTGAAGGATTGGTCACATTTATTTTACATCACATTTGGTTAAATTTATATTGTTACCGTTACATGTGGCCCTTTGAGGGCGACCATTATGCTGACTTTTTTCGCTAAAAAGTCAAAAGTGCTTGTGATGGTGGTGATGAGAAGAAAATAAGAATTTTAGACAATCTGATGAATATGATAATAGCTAAATGAGACAGCTGTGTTGGTGTTACAGGTGTCGCCAAGCACCAAGACAAAGCGAAATCAACCATCTGTACGATCCTGAAGAAGAAAGATGCGTTAAAGACGGTGGATGTGGCTAAAGGGGCGGCTACGTTAGCGAATCAGAAGTCTCAAGTCTTAGAAGAAGTAGAAAATGTATTTTTAGTTTGGATGAATGAAAGACAGCTTGCCGTAGATAGCATTAGCATTAGCATTAGCGAGCGTCTCATGCTGATTTAGCGAAAAGCCAAGTACTGGCAAGAAGAGATATTTCATTCCTTCCTGTTACTTTTTGCCGTAAATAAACCCGTAAACAGCGGATGATTGGGATTTACATTGATTTCAATGGTAAACGTTGATCTGCTTCGTGAACGGAGTCAAAGAACGAATTAAATCGAATTCAACAGGTCGATAGAGACACCCATTCATAACAACAAAAAATCATTAGTGAGTAGCTAACATAAGGCCTTCATGGATCTAAAATATAAGAAAGTTGGTTTTTCAGTGCAACTGCAAGTAGTTTGATTGTTAAGAATAAATACAGAGAAGTGTAGTTACTTAGATGAACAGTAAAAGTAATTTGTGACAATGAGACAAAGTGGTGATTTGCCCAATTTGTTACCTTCAGGACTGTGACGGGTAAAATGTGTCACATTTGTCCCTTCACACGCTTTCACCACCGCATTATTCATGCTTTCATAGTTCTCCTTCATTACAGCTTCTTTTTTTAGGCTACTTTTTCTCACATGTAATAATACGGCTCATTTAGCGCCAACCCCCGCACCCACTCCGCTATTTTTATTTCATGCACGCTAAACTAAAATCCTTTTTATTGGACGGATCTGATTATTCGGCTTGACCGGACCGCGAGGTCGGCCTCCCCAATCCGATCAAATTAGCCTTTTGTATTCTGAGGAATCAGATAAAACACCGGCAGCTTTTCCGCTTTGATATTTTTGTCTTCTCCGTCTGACATCGCTAACAGGAAGCGTGAGTTGCTCCGGAAGTCGTCGGGGGCGTTTTTGCGCGGAATACTGAAGTTTGACCGGCAAAAGGAGCAGAAAAGAAGAAGACAAGATGGCGGTAAAACCAGAAGAGAAGAATTGTCCACATCCCACTGTTCGGCAGCTCAGTTGTCCTAAAACGATGCACCGAAACCCGCAGTTGTTCCCGATTATCCGATTAGCGCTCTGCATAGCCGCTCTGCTGCCGCTGGTTTGCGTTTACGTGAACCGGTTAATGTTATCTAGTTAAAGCTTGGAAACCACGAGCCGTTAAAGCGCTATGTTAATCCAAGTCCGGTTGCCAAGATTTCGCCAAGAATTCTGCCTCTTTTTCCGCGTCTTTTGTGATATTTGACCCAGACGCACCTGTAACGTACGTAACGTTAGCATAACAAACCGCAACAGCACACAGTGACCCCAGTAAGGCGGCATGTTGCGGTTAGCGCTTCCGCTTCGCAGCAAGAAGGCTCCTGATTGGATCCCGACAGCCGACCTTTCCGTGTTGTTGGGTTCCTCCAAACACATGCAGGAGGTTCATTGGAGACCCCGAATTGTCCACATGTGCCAATGGTTGTACGTCTGTACGATCATTCACATTCGCATCATGTAAATAACTACGCACTGTGTAAATAACCCGCCTGCCTATTTATTTTTATTTTTTTAAAAATTCTGTGCATGCTCCGAGCCGGGCAGAAAAAGACACTGTGCTGCAAGATGACATTTAAAAAAAATAAACTAAACTCCATCCTTTTAAAACGGGAATTTGTTCTGGATGTACACGCTGAGCACAAGAACCTCACAATGGTTAAATGAGGAATTTGTTCGTTTGTTCTCCATACCATGTTTTCTGTCTGTATTGATTTTCTGTGTTTGTCTAATTCTTCACCTTAATTATACTGCTCAAAAAAAAAAGAAAATAAAGGGAACGCTTGAACAACACAATGTAACTCCAAGTCAATCCCACTTGTGTGAATCAAACTGTCCACTTCGGAAGCAACACTCATTCATTTTGACTTGTTTTAAGGACTTTACATCCAAGTTGGTGTGTTTTTCCACTTTAATTTGCAGTGTCACTTTCTGTGTGATTTTGTTGTCAGCACATTCAACTATGTAAAGAACAACATATTTAATCAGAACATTTCATTCAATAAGATCTACGATGTGCTTTTTCAGCGTTCCCTTTATTTTTTGGAGCAGTTTATTTACCCCACTTTTTATACGGTATGCTGAAACCCTTTGATTAAGAATGCTTTAGTTTCTGTATCTATACATCTCGAAAAATGGTGAAGAGAATGTTAAATATTAAAATGTGAATATGACATGATTGGCAATTGTGGAGAGGTTGGAGTTTGTTTGATAGAGTGTGTGCACAGGTATATTTTATACAGGTTATACAGTTTTATATGGTTCAAACTGGTGCTTTCAATGCAGGTAATGAGTGGAAAACTTCTTAAAAAAGAGCTGCAATTCTGACTGATTGGTAGGTGATGACATGAAATGAAATGCAAATTATTTTCTTAAAAATAATACAATGTGATTTTTTCAGGATTTTTGTGTTAAATTCCGTCACTCATAGTTGAAGAGTACCTATGACGATAAAAATGACAGTCCTCTGCTTGCTTTGCATGCGGGAAAAGCTGAAAAATCCAGTGTATCAAATACTTGTTCTCCCCAGGGGTGAAAAACAAACAAACAAAAAAACATACAATAACATGTTTGTTTGTAGCATTTGGGGAGTTTGCTTGAAGTTTCATGCGCAAATACATTTTTCATACTGTATGAAAAATAAATTATCTTTATTTTTGGGAGCATTTTTGGTGTGCTTATTTTTTTATTATTTATCTATTCTTTTTTTTTTTTTTTTTGGTAACAATGACAGAAAGACAGGAGGCAGAGCTGGAGGTTGCAGAGATGAAGATGTTGATGGAGAGGATCAGGAATGAGTCCATCAGAGGGACGGTGGATGTTTTGGAGAGAAGGTCAGTCTGAGATGGTTGGGTCAAGGAGGCTGGACATGTAAAGTCATTATCAAGAAGTAACACTAAATCCATTTTTTTTTTTTGTTTTGTTTTAGTGTAAAGGAGGCAAACAGGTAAATTATAAAAATATTTATATGTAATGAACTGTTCCTCAAAAAAAAAAAAAACATGACGAATTACTATTAAAAATGACTATTAAAAAAGAATTGATGAAATTAAACACTGAAAATATTGTTGAGTTAAAAGAGAAAATCTTGTCACTGTGGGAAAATTTGCCACTATAATTTATTAGAAACCTGATTAGTAACAAGTACAAGACTGTCACAGAAAATTAGAATATTGCAAGAATATATGCAATTAAAAAAACAAAAATGACTTTTTCATGATATTCTAATATTTTGAGATAGGATTTTTGAGTTTTCTTAAAATGGAAGCCATAATCAGCAATATTAAAACAATAAAAGGCTTGCAATATTTCAGTTGATTTATATTGAATCCAGAATAAATGACATTTTTGTTTTTGTAATTGCATTACAGAAGATAAAGAACTTTAGCACAATATTCTAATTTTCTGAGACAGTCCTGTATAAGAGGAGGTATAATGTTTACAAGGCTAATAGTTGTTAAATCAATCTTAATCTTAATTTTGCCCATCCTTTTTTAAGTTCATTTTAACAATGTCAATAGATGTTTTTTTCATCTAAAAAAAACATTCTGTATCCAAATTATGAAGCAAAAAATAAATAAATTGCAAAGTTACTTTTTCATTTTTTCCTTGCCTGTTTTTTTATGAAACCCAACGTATAAAACCCCCGATACATGTGAGAGAAAAAAAAAAAAAAAAAAATTAATTTCAGGTAGGGGGCCACAAAATATCATTTATATATTTAAGTATGTACAAATGTATGTAAGTATATATGTAAAAGCATTGGATGCTTGTGAAGAGAACTACACAAAGGATGGTCTCACAGAAACAGCAACAATTTACTTCAACTCCCTCCTGTTAGAGATGTTAGTTCAGGGTACAAGAGAAGAATGATTGAGTAATATAACAAGCGGCTCCGCATCCACATTTCTGGATCCATCACACCGAACAAGACAAAATAATCAAGCCTCAGGGTTGTTAAGAAAGTGGATTCCCTGTGGAGATTCCTGAAGTGAAAAGCCAGAAGGGGAAGATTCGGTTGACTTTGGTGGCCCAGTGATCGATCCAGGGTTGCATCAGGACGGGCTTCAGCCCTCCTGAACCACGAAAGCAGGGAGAGCTGCTTCTTCTTCTTCTTCTTCTTCTTCTTCTTCTTCTTCTTCTTCTTCTTCTTCTTCTTCTTCGTCTTCTTCGTCTTCTTCTTCTTCTTTCGGCTTTTCCCTTCAGGGGTCGCCACAGCGAGTCAACTTTCTCCATCTAACCCCATTCTCTGTATCCTCCACTCTCACACCAACTACCTTCATATCCTCTCTCACTACGTCCATAAATCTTCTCTTTGGTCTTCCTCTGGATCTCCTGCCTGGCAACCTTCAGCAACGTTCTACCTTTAGACCTGAACAGAGGAGTGTTTGTGTCCAAACCATCTCAGTCATCACTTTGTCTCGGTCATACATGTCCTGCACCTCTGTGATAATTTTTTCTTTTCCTTTGGGCTTTTCCCTGAAGGGGTCTCCACAGCCAATCCACCTTCTCTATCTAACCCTATTCTCTGGATCCTCCTCTCTCACACCAACTACCTTCATATCCTCTCTCACTACGTCCATCTTCTCTTTGGTCTTCCTCGAGACCTCTTGCCCGGCAGCTCCAATTCCAGCATCCGACTACCAATATATTCTCTATCCCTCCTCTGTCCATGACCCAACCATCTCAGTCTAGCTTCTCTGACCTTCTCTCCAAAACATCTAACATGTGCCGTTCCTCTGATAGACTCATTCCTGATCCTCTCCATCCTGGTCACTCCCAAAGAGAACCTCAGCATCTTCATCTCTGCAACCTCTAGTTCTGCCTGCTGTCTTTTGGTCATTGTAACAGTTTCTAGTCCAAACATCATCGCTGGTCTCACCACTGTCTTGGGCACCTTTCCTTTTATTCTGGCTGAAAGTCTTCTATCACATCGTACCCCCGACACTTTTCCCCACCCATTCCAACCTGCTTGGACCGTCTCTTCACCTCTTTTCCGCACTCTCCGTTGCTCTGGACTGTTGACGCCAAGTACCTGAAATCCTCCAGCTTCTTGGGTTAGGGTTCCAAAATCTTATTTTCGCCGACCAACTTCCTTGTCCTCAGTATCGCCGAGGCCGGCGTTTCCATCCCGTTTTCCGTTTTCTCTGTGAAGTCGGAGAAACTAGCCGGCGCGTTAAAAAAAAAAAAAAAAAACGCCCCGGGGAGATGATTTATATTAAGAACTCAGTAGAAGAGAGCTGGATGAAAATGGAAAATAATCCGTCAGGTTTCCTTTTTTTTTTTTTTTTTTTTTTTTCTCCCTCCCTCCGTGCAGCTCCTACTATTTGTTGGCTTCTTCCCCCTCTTTTTTTTTTCCCCCTTTTTTTTCGCGCTTATCTAACGGCGAAGCTTGAACCGATTTGTAAGGCATTAAACAGCATAATAATAACAACATCGCGCCGCCGCTGAAGTAGAACAGACAAGACGGATCGCTGATTCAGTACAAGTGTGTGTGTGTGTGTGTGTGTGTGTTTGATGTACTCGCTCACACTGCAAAATACAAACACTGTGATCCAGATCCTTCTGCGTCCGCGCTGAGGGATGATCATTTCAGTCCGGGTGCAGATGTTCGCTGAAACACGAGTGTGAAAAGCGAGAAACTGCATTTCCACGCGTGGGCGAAAGGCGTTTGTTTTTCGCGGAAAGGAGAGGAAAAAAAAAAACAAAATAAAAACGCTATATAGTTTCACGCAGCTACGCCGCTTTCGGCGTCGGGCTGATATCTCCGGCTGATCGATTGTCTTTCGCCGCCGCCGTTCTATAGTTAACTTGATTCATGTATTCTCTCGAAGGCTCGGGAGCGATTGGTTAAAAGTTGGCATCGATCGTCTTCTCCTCCGCTTTGCTTTTATTTATCTATCTTTAGTTTTGGTTCCCCTCCCCTCGCAAAGCACTCGCTCCCGGCGTTCCACCGAGCGAGCAACACCGGGGCGTCCGTTGTTACGCAAATAAAATAAATCCGGGGACGTGACTTCTCCGTCCGAAACGCCGACGGAGTCTCTTCTACGAAAAGGTTGAGCGTCGCCTAATAAAAGCTTTTTTTTTTTTTTCTAATTCGATACAATGGACTCCGAGAAGCGGCGAGGGGATTATATAATTCTAATGCAACAGCAAACAGGCGTTTATGAGAGCTGGTTCACAACAGATTTTCACGGGGATTAATCCGCGGTATAATCCTGGTATTATATACTGTGTAAACAAATGAGCTTGGAACATTTAAAAAATAAAATGTTTGGTTTACAAGTGGTTGTGATCCAGGCCGAGGTCACCGTCCTGGTGTTCACGCACTGTTGAGACGCATTTTGTAATAAACGTCCAAAATGTAATAACTTTTTCATTTCATTTTGTAATAAAGCTGCATTTTATAATAAACTGCTGCATTTTGTAATAAATTTTGCTGCATTATGTAATAAGTTCTCTATTGAGAAGATTATTACAAAATTCACTTGCAACTTTTTTATTCTCTTGGAAATGTAATAACATGGTGCATTATGTAATAACAATTCTAAAGCATAGTTTATTTGTTTGTTAATTCTTTTTTATTTTACTTTAAAGTATTTGGCCCATTATTAGTATTAGCCTAGTAGCAGTACTTAGCAATTACTATCAGGACACTATTCAAAGGTTGCATTAACAGAGAATATTCTATAAATACCATGTTATTACATTTCCTAGAGAATAAAAAAGTTGCAAGTGCATTTTGCAATAATCTTCTCAATATGTAACAACTTATTACATGATGCGGCAACATTTATTACAAAATGCGTTGGGACAGTGTATTACAAAATAAGTCAGTTTATTACAAAATGCGGCTTTATTACAAAATGAAATGAAAAAGTTATTACATTTTGGACGTTTATTACAAAATGCACCATTATTACAACATGCGGCTCAACACACACTCCCACGGTCGCTTTCACGCTGAAGGAACTGTTTGCAGCTCCTACGATCTTTGCTTGGCGCGTTCGAAAAGCATAGGAACCTTTACCTCCAGTTCTGAAGCGTGGACTTTTTGCCGTTCTATAAGAAGTCATGTGATAAATCGTGCACATGATTCGCAGACTGTCACTAAAAAAAAAAAAAAAAAATGTTGTGGATGAATTTGAAAAACTGCAGAGGAAATGAAATTACATTTCTGCTAACAGAAGATAAGATCAAGTTCATTGATCCCTTAGAACAAGGCTATTTCATTGAGAAAAAAAAAAAAAATTAAATATTGCAAAAAAACTGCTAAAGAATGATAACAATAAGATAAACTTTATTGATCCCCATTTGGGAAATTCTTTTATCACAGCAGCGTTAAATTTATAAGTGTCAATGAATAGGAATATAAACTAGAGAGGGACAATTAGGAGACAATTCAAAAAACCAGACATCCACAAATAAATAAACAGCAGCGAGAACAACAACAGCATCAAGGATGAGAAGAAACAACAAAAAAAAAGTAATAAATAAATAAATAACAAAGTAAAAGAAAAGTAAAATAAATAAAAAAGCAGTGTTAATAATAATAATAATAATAATAATAATAATGTAAATAAACAGGGAGGACAAGTTGCAACTAAACAATATGTTGACGAGATATAAACTTGACCGTAATTTCTGGACTATAATTTCTGAATGTAAGCCGCATCAGCTAAAAATGTGTACATATATATTGTATTATATATTATATTGTACATATATAGGCCGCACTTGTCTATAAGCCGGTGTCCACATTATAACATGAGATATTTATGCAGAAAAACATTACACAAAACATTACTTTTAATAGAATACATACTGGAAACATCCACAAACAGGTACTAGAAATGCTTTTTACCGAACAGTGGTTGTAGCGGCTGATTAAAACGATTCAAAATAAATAACACAAGAGGAGTCCATCCATTCATGCATTTTCTATTCCCGCTTTGTCCGACTCCAGCTGGCCGCTATCTTGGTCGTCCTCCTGCGCACTAAAACCATTCAGTGTCAGAATTTCATTCAAACAGTAAATTCATTGGTTCGACGTAACGCGGTTCAATGTTAGCCCAAAAAAATCCATAAATTAGCTGCATCATTGTTTAAGCCGCAGTGTTCAAGGTAGCCACACAAATTTAAAATGAATTTACACGGCATATAATATGTATATATATATATTTTTTGCCTTTATGCTATGCATAAACGAAATATGTGTTGCATTTATTTTTCTTAATCAATGAACAACTGAAGAGAAAATGAAATAACATTTCCGCATGCAACAAAACATTTTCAGCTTCCCCCCAAAAAAACACTGGGTTGAAGGTTATTTTTAAGCAAAATACACAACATTTATTTTAGTCCGTCTTGTATTGATTAAAAAAAAAAAAAAAAGCTTAAATGATCAAAAAATACTGTCCTCTCTCTGTGTGCTGTCATCCTTGCAGTTGCGACAAAAATATTTTAGCACATTTTGAAGATGGATGAATATGAAGATTTTTTTTTTTGTCTTGCCATCATCTGTCTTTCTTCTTATTTTTATATTCATATTTTTTTTTAAATTATATTTACTTCATTTTTTTCACATAACTGTCACGCCGCCTTTTAATTTTCCACATAACTGCACCCTCAAGCTCTTACAGAGTTTGTGAAACAGATCCCGTCTCAGGTGCTGAAATTCCATTTATGCACTTTAACTTATTAGTGTACAAACAAAAAAATAATAATTTTCGGAAGGAGGGCGGAGCAATTGGTGTGACGGGGCGTTTTATTGGAGAAAAGGACCGACGAAGAGGTCCGAGCTCTTCTGGTCTCTGGGGTTTCCAGAGGAACATCTACATTTTAGCCAAAATAGGTCCGGAATTAGCAAACGCTGGGGTTTTTCCGCCGCTGTAGATCAAACCACGCCCAACCTGTGAAATTGAGCCTCGGTACCCGGGAGAAGTCCTTGCACCTTTTTGATCCTCTGCAGTCTTGCCATGAAACCCGTATAATACCGAACTTGTATTTTTCATATTTAGTTGTGATCCAGAAAACTCCTTTCCCCGCCGATGTACCGAACTTCAGTTTTTGTTGTCAGCCGCCGCTGCATCCTTCCACAACCTGGACGAGGGTCGTGTTTCGCCCGCTGAGCGACACCCTGCCGGTGAACCAAACAGATAAAAAGGAGTAAAAGAAAATAAAGGCCACCAAAATAAAAAAAAATACACCGCTGCTTTGAGTTTAAACAACTTTTGACCCTTTTTTTTTGCCGACTCATCCATCCTTTTAAAGAAGTGAAATAACTCCCCAAAGGATTAGGTTGAATGTGGTTGTTATGCTAACCCCATAGCGCCTTACATGCTAACGATAACATTTGTGCCTGAATATCTCTTTGTTCATTCTTATTATTGATCTAACTACCCCATCTTTTCACTACGTCACTGACCACACTCATTTATATTTTAAACTGTTTACAATGTCAAGATCCATGCTCTCTACAGGAAAGGTCCGAGCAGACTCTAGCTAAGCTATCATCTCTGATGAACGTGCAGAACATCATGACAACAACAAGCAGCACCTTCAGCGACTCCTTCACTCAGCTGCCGTTAAAACTATCTAATACTCGGCTCTGCTCTCAATCTCACTCGTTCATTCCTCTATTCGAGTATCCATTCATTAATCTGGACAACATAGGTGTTACTACTGCACTAATAGTACCGCTTATACGCTGCATGTTTATATATTATTTAGGTGCGATTTGTTCAACAAGTCCTTCCTATTTAAGATAAGATAAACTTTATTGATCCCCGAATCAGGATCAGAATCAGAAATACTTTATTTGTCCCTGAGGATAAATTGGGGGGCATATGGCCGTGAACATGAACATCAAAACAAAAACAAAAAATTAAACAAATAGATAAATAAAAATATATATACAAAATTAAAAAGAAAAGAGAAAAAATCATATATGTATATTCATAAATAAATTCATAAATATAAATACAATTTTATACCTAAATAAATTACTATAAAATTAAATTCCTTTGCTGCAGGAGCGTAAAAGTTATAGTGTCAATGAATAAGAAAATAAATTAGATTAGATTAATTAGAAGACAATTAAATGAAAGCAAAAGACATCCACAAATACTTCACAACAAAATCAAAGATAAGAATGGACAACGGAATGGGAAAAAAAATTAAAAGAAAAAAAAAGCAAGGGTGAAAAATAGAAAACCAAAACGACAACAAGGATAGGAATATAAACAGTGACTACGGCAACGACAAAAGTCAACAAAAATAAGCAAATGCGAATGGGCCGAGACCAACATGGATAAAAAGAAAAGAAAAGGATAGACTTCTTTACTCATTGATTCGTTCATTCATTCACTCTTTCATTCGTCTACTGCAAGCACTGCTGTTGTTCGCTGCTAGTTAATATATTGTTAACACTGTTTATTGTTTACACAACAAGATGAAAACTTTCATCGAGAATGGCGGTTTTGGAAAAACCCTCCGTCACCTGTGCACGGGGAAAATGCAACGCTGAAAACGAGCATGCTAGTATTATTATGCCACGACTCAAAGCAAACAGAAGGATCAGCAGGTGCCGCCGTTAAGGGGTCATATATTCGTCCTCCACTGGAAGCGAATGAGATCCAGGACCTTCTGGTGGGAGGTCACCTTCAGCTCCCGGTCAGATAGAAGGGATACGACCTCATTCAATCAGCATTTCAGAGGAAACGTCATGTTTCCTCATTACAACATGAGCTTCTTCCAGTCAAGAAGTACCGCTTTTGAGCGCTGCAGTTAGACTGCTTTCGGACTCAGAGCTGCCTTGCTAAGCGTTACCCAGGGGGTGACTTTGGGTTCTTGCGCAAGGACACTTTAGCAAGCCTGCAGGAGGAGCATACCGCTAGTGTATGATCTACAAACTGAGCCTCATGATGGTAAATCATCGGTAAACATGAGCTTCTTCCAGTCAAGAAGTACCGCTTTTGAGAACCGACCCACCTGGTCTGAAAGCGCTGTAGTTAGACTGCTTTCGGACTCAGAGCTACCTTGCTAAGCGTTACCCGGGGGGCGACTTTGGGTTCTTGCGCAAGGACACTTTAGCAAGCCTGCAGGAGGAGCATACCGCTAGTGTACGATCTACAAACTGAGCCTCATGATGGTAAATCATCGGTAGTCATCTCGCGACCTCCAAATCTCAACCTCGTATCGAACACAAGACCGACGACGAATGACGTCGGCAAAGCGTGTCCCGAGCGGAAGCTAGTTAGCATTCTGCGCGGGATTGCTCTCTTCGGGCCTGGTTAATGTGCCGCTCTGAGGGACCCGGCGAAGGCTTGCGAGGGACGGGAGTGAAAGCAGCTGCCTGTCACAGCGGATGTTTACTCGCTGCTCTGAATAACCCAGTCAAAGTGCTCTTTGTAATCAAATTTCTTGCACGAGAATCAGAATGAAACCAAATCTTTTGTGAAAAAAATGTCTTTTTTCTGTCTCTCGTATCAGAGAAAATCTGAAAATTCTTGAGTTCAGCGCTATCCTTCTTTTTTGTCTTTTCAATGCCCGAGACCAAAGGAATACTTCTTTATTCTTCTATTTTTAAAGTCAAAGTACAAACTCGATATTTGATAATATCTCGCCTGCTACACAATGCCTTTGTGGACGTTCTCCGTATTCAGGTACTTTCGCAGTTTGATGGACAAAATCACTCCCACCCTCAAGGCAAATAAAAAATGTTTTTTAAACACTAGTTTAAGTTTTTGAATGGAATACGGGATCTGTTCCAGAAACCCTGTAAGACCTTGAGGGAGTAGTTATTGTGCTTTAAGCAAAATAAAAACTTCCCTTTGTTGGATCCCTTCATATCTCAGAGGGTCCGTTGTGGTCTCCTCAAACCACCCAGGAGGCTGAGGAGGTCTGGGCTCCGACACCGACGTCCTCGCCGACTTCCACAGGTGCACGACGTCCATGTCGGGTAGCATCGCAGCGCGCAAGAAAACACAGCAGGGATTGTTGTGAATGGGCACGTAGCCGCAAGCTAACCGCTTCTTGTTTTGGCCAAAGAGTTGGAAACCTCTCTGTGGCGTAGCAGGCCGAGGGAACTTGTAGGTCCATTCCTGGCTTGGTGGCGAGAAAAAACAGCTGTGAGAAATGGGGCTTTTTGGAGCCACAGGAAGTATCTGGCTAATGAGCTTTATTTTCTTTTTACTATTTATCTGTCGGGTTCACCAGCAGGGTGTCGCTCGGCGGGTGAAACACGAAAACACTCATCCAGGTTGTGGAAGGATGCATTGGCGGCTGACAACAAAAACTGAACTTCGGTACATTGGCGGGTAAAGGAGTTTTCGGGATCACGGTTAAATATGAAAAATACAAGTTTGGCTGCAAGCAAATCACAATCTGGCATGTCAAATGGAGCGGGTTTCACGGCAAGACTGCAGAGGATCAAAAAGGTGCAATGACTTCTCCCGGGTACCGAAGCTCACTCAATTTCACAGGTTCCCAGGGGGGCGTGGCTGTATCTTTGCTAACTCCGGATCTATTTTGGCTAAAATGTAGACGTTCCACTGGAAACCCCAGAGGCCAGAAGGGCTCGGACCTCTTCCTCAGTCCATTCCTCCAATAAAACGCCCCGACACTCCGATTGCCCCGCCCTCCTTCCGCAAATAAGACCTGAGACGGTATCTGTTCCACAAAGTCTGTAAGACCTTGAAGGAACAGTCATTGTGTTTCGCGGCAAAATAAATAAAGACACTCGAATCCCTTCTTATCTCAGAAGGTCCGTCTTCGTCGGTCCATTCCTTGCTTGGTCCCGAGAAAAACCAGCTGAGCTCGGCAGTGAAAAATGGCGCTTTGCAGGGCTACGGAAAGTTTCTGGCTTATGAGCTCCGCCAATCACCAAGCATCTATGTCCGAGTTCAGATGGAACCGCATGAAACCCTGCTAAAGCTAAAGCGGCTCTTGGACGAGAGGTCCCTGGTTCCTCCGCTGTCCCGATGCACAAGGAATCAGTTCCTTCAAAAGTTCTGGGCACTTTTAAGGAGCTATTGTCGCACCGAGTTTGCGGGAGGCGACGGTTGGATCCCCGGTTCGTCCTCCCTGCACGCCGAAGAGACACCGTTGGTCTTCATGGCTCCCACAAGGGTGAAGGTTGTTGACTCTCCGGTTCTGCTCGGACACGCTGAACCTTTTTTTCCTCTCCCAGCAGAGCGTCTCGGTTTACCGGGCGTAACTTTACTGTCGTGTTCGGATTTCATGCCGCTGAGGTGACCGAGAAAGATGACATGTCAACAAAACAGCTCCCTCGCTCCGCCTCCTTCCCTAAAAGTGAAGTCAATAGACTTCTTCTTCACTCATTCTTTCATCTCACTCCTTTCCATTCATTCACTCACTCGGACGCCATCGTCCAGGTCGTCCACCCAGGGTAATTTGATTCCTCTGATGCGGCTAATTTATGGATTTTTCTGGGGCTAACGAGCTTCACGCCGTCAAAACATTTAGCCTCGTCACTTCAGAGCAATGAAATGACCGTGAAATTCTGACCCCGTTCAATTCCGACACAGAAGAAGACGAAAAATGGTTTTGGTGCGTAGCGACCAGCTGGAGTCGGACAAAGCGGAGCTAGAAAATGGATGGATGGATGGACTTTTGCTTGTGTTATTTATCATTAATCGTTTTCATCTGCCATTACGGCCACTGGTCGGAAAAGCATTTCCAGTACGTGTTTGTGGATGTTACCGGTATGCATTTTATTTAAAGTTAAAAAAATATTCTGTGTAAATATCTCATATTACAACCTGGACACCAGCAGCTTATAGAAAAGCGTGGCCTATATATGTATAATGTAATATATAATATAATATAATATTTATATTCTCATGTATTTATTTATTTAGTTATTTTTAGCCGGTGCGGCTTATATTCAGGTGCGCCCAATAGTCCAGAAATTACAGTACTGTTGATATATTCTCAACACATTGTTTAGTTGCAACTGGTTAAACAAGTCCTCCCTGTTTATATATTGTAAACACCGTTAATTGTTTATTTTTACTTTTCTATTATTGACAACTTTTACTTGCACTATTCACTTTCTGCTGTGAGTGGTTGAAATTTCCCCACTTTGAGGACGAGTCAAGGAATATTCTATTCTATTCTATTCTATTTTATTCTATTTTATCATCATTGTTGCTGTTTTGGTCGTCTATTCTCACCCTTGCTGTTTCTTTTTACTTTTTTTTTTTTTCATTCTGTATTGTTCATTTTACTGTCTATTTTTTTGCTATAATTTAATTGTCTCTTTTATTTATATTTTTACTCCTACTTATTGTTACACCGGTTATTGATACAAATTAACAGCGGTCATAAAATCAATCATAAAATTGACTGTATTCAGGCCGTATTTCTATTTCATGTTTTTGATCGGATTCTAAAATTGAAATAATGAAAAACACAGCATCAATAAGAAGTAATACAAGGATTCATATGTTTTGTACTTCTGAATAATATCACTGTTGTTTTCCTGTTCACATGTTTTGAATTTAAGATAAGATTTACTTTATTGATCCCCATCGGAGAAATACTTTTTTCACAGCAGCGCAACAACGACACCATCAATGAATAAGAGTATAAATATGAATAAGAAAGATAATTAAGAGAGCAAAAGACATCCACAAATAAATAGACAGCAGAATGAACAAAAGCAAGGATAAAAATAGACAACAGAATAAAAAACAGAATTAATTAAAATGAGAAAAACAAGAAAAAAAAAGATGCTGAGTGAGAATTTAACAGTGACTAATATATAAGTTTCATCTTTCTGATTTTTTTTTTTTTTTGCAGACAAATATTTTCCTAATTTTATGTGGTATTCAAATATGAAAGAGAGTGTTTTGGGTAAAACACTGTCCTGTGTTAAGACATGAAAAGCATTCCAACGCAATATAAAAAAATATAATGAAATAGTTCATTCGCATTTAAGATAAGATAAGACTTTAAAAAATGAGTATAAATATATAAAGACATCCAATCAAAAGATAGCAAAAGACATCAACAAATAAATAGATAAAGATAAACAGAATAAAAAACAGAATTAATAAAAATGAGAAAAACAAGAAAAAAAATCTCCAGGATACGGTCGAGCCACGCGTCTCTACCCGTCCCCTCCGATCCGCCACCTCCGGGCGACCGCACACACCATCGCTGTGGTGGTGGATCGAACTCCTGAAAAAGGTCAGAACATCGGGGTCGCAGCCCATCTTTTTCTGTGAGCTGAAAACATACGTCTTCACCAAGCACTGCCTTGCTAATCGCACTTTTTACATTACATTACATTGCATTTGGTAGACGCTTTTATCCAAAGCAACTTACAATAGAGGACATAAGGACTGCAAATAACACTTGCAAATACAAGATGCACAGGAAATATACAGAACAGTAAGCTTGGGTTAGTGAGGTTTTTTTTTTGACAAACACGTACACATACACACACACACACACACACACACACACACTGCATAGCCTAACTTGGTGCCTAACCTGATCTGGGGCAGCTCAAGCATCAGCGCACTCAGCCCACAACACCCCTGGAAAAAAAAAAAAAAAAAATAACAATGTATGTATATGGTTCTGAGATTTGGTCGAGCGGTCACTTCTGACTTCCGACTAGTTGTACTTCGTGTTTTTGGTGACAGAACTGCAAAATTGTAAGTCGCTTCGGTTAAAAGCGTCTGCCAAATGATTGTAACGTAACGTAATATATCACGTGAACGAGACATTGGAATTCTCACTGGATGTAAAAACAATGAATGAACGAATGCGTGAGCGATCGCCCTCAGAATGTCGTCCATTTTTTTGTTTTATTTGCATTCGTGCGAGCCTCCCCCTGCACTATTAGGCTTGTTACCGCTCCCCCGTTCCCCCTCCGCCCGCCTTCGACTGCAGCGCGAAGCTCCAGATTGAAGTCAAATAGAACATCGTGATGAAAGTGCTCCTCGGCTCCGGCTTTTGATCCCCCTCCTCTCCGAAACCCCCTCCCACCCGCCGCCTCCTCCAGCCGCCTTTTCACATTACAGAAAAAAAAACACAATTCCCAGTCAAGTCTCTTTATTTTTGATTTTTCAAAAAAAAAAAAAAAAACGGGTCTTATGAAAGCCAGAGCGGCTCGCCTTTAAGATGAGATAGCCATCGGACCTTGTGAAGATGAAAAATATCAGAGATAATTAGAGCGAGGGTGAGACAGATAATTAAATTGTACGTCGGGGATGTTCGCGGCGTCGGCTTCGTTTAATAAGCGGATTCATTAACCGGAGCGCTGTATCGGTTTTCCATTTGTGATTGATTAATAACGAGCGGGACCCGTTTAATAGGAATAAAGCATTCATCATAAACACACATAAATCAACGCGCGGTATTTCCTCGCCGGACGGACAATTGAAACACACTCGGGGTTCGTGGCCGGGGTTTCGATTGCAGGAAAAGAAAAATACCGTTAAAGAGCGACACCGGCAACATCCGGCTTTGTGATTGGCCGCAAACAGTGATGATCTGACTCTCACCGTGGCGACGTCGGTCCGAGACGTTGTGGCCTCCGCCCGAAAAAAATGCTTTTGCTGCCGTTGGCGTTTGTCTGCTCTTTTGACAAATAATCAGCAGAAAAGAAGAGTTGTGACGACCGTAAACGTCCAACCTACTAAAAACACTGTTCTGATGACTGGATTACTTGGAATTAATATTATTATCATTCAAAACAGCAATCCAGCAGTACTACGGTGGTGATAATTTCGGTTCTGTGATGACTATTTTGTGAATTACTTGCGGATAGAGTGAATTACAACCACCCGGTTATGATAACGCTATTAACATGTTAGCACTCGAAGCAGTTATCAACTATGATCACTGTATCATTGACAAGCAGTCATGTTGATTTGTACAGCTCTGACATTCATATGCAGATATGCAACCTTTCCTTCTTTCACTCATCCATTCACCCTCTCGTTCAGTGATGTGCAGTCAGGGGAGGCAGAAGAGGCCCTGCCTCACTTGCCAAAAAAAAGATTTGAATGGTTATATTTATCAGTGATTTGGTATTTTTTATTCAACTTCACCAGTTTTGGATTGTTTTTTTCATCAAAATCACTGGATTTTCACCGTTACTGTTCAAATACGGAGAAGAGACGTGTGTTGAGGCCACGGACTGTCGAGCCTCACCACAGATTGTGAAAAAAACGTCTGACTGCTAGCATGCTATGCACTAAGACCGTATCGCTGTTGCTATTAAAATGTTTAAACACCTGTTATACGAAGCACATTTCCAATGTAAAGTGTTTTTTTTGTTAACAACTCCATGCGTGTCACTAGTTTCTTGTGCTGAGCGATCATTAAAAGGCTACGAAGAGCCACGAAGTGAGGCACGCAGTTCTCCTGCCTCATGTTAGGGGGCGCTCGTGATTCCAGGGATTTTTCATCTACAGAATACAGCGACAGCAAGCTAGAATTATCAAGTCAACTGCAGCCATCCATTTATTTTTTTTCCTCTCCTCACTTTCAAAACGAGGGATTAAATATCCAAACTTAGACAATTTTCTAAATTGGACTCGCATGGACTTCAATTATAAGTAAAGGTAAAACTATAATAACTTAAATGTGCTATAGATATGTAGAGCAGGGGCGTCAAACGTTCGGCCCGCGGGCCGGTACTGGCCCGCCAGGGCATCCGATCCGGTCCGTGATATAAATCTACAATTTGAAAAAATACATAAAAATCAGAAAAATACTTTTATGCCATTCCTATATTGTCTGCCAGGGGTGCAGTGTTTTAGCCAGTGTTAGCAACACGGCACAACACATGTGACTCAGAACTTTAAGCAGATGGCAGGAATGTGGCTTCCGGGTCTGAAAATTGCATTTTGTCTTATTGCTGGAAATTTTCACGCTTTTCCGTTGATTCGGACACCCTCATCGGCAAGATGATGCCATCAAAAAAGAGAAACGTGGACATGGAGTGAAGGGTTTTCCAAGAAAAATAGACCGATTCTTATTCTTTCCTTGAGGTTAATAAGAAACCTGCATATTTGTTGTGAACGCTGCAAGACGCAAGGAGAAAAAGAAATGTTGTTAAAATTGTACTTACTTTTCTTTGCGAATCTCCGTTTTTTTTGTCATGTATTTTTTAAAGTAAAACCTCATGACATATAAATCTTTTTATCATTTTGCCGTTCTCCTTTACACTAAATCAAAAGAAACATTTAGACGCGGTGTTACTTCTCTGTAATTATGATTTTACCGGACCCAAAATGAGTTTGACAACCCTGATGTAGAATCATAAAACATTCGCTCCTTCTGGCACTTTAAGGTCTCCAATGAACCTCCCGTTTGTTTTTGGAGACAATAAATGAACCCATCACAGTGTGAGAGAATAATAATAATCATGAGAAGATGAAGGTTAGCAGTGGAGGGAAAAACCTCGCAAAGTGATGTTTTTGAATGTTGTGCAGCCGCGCTCTGTGGCCTGAATACAAATGCAAACTGTTACATAATGAATGAGTGCTTTACTCTGGGAATAGAGATTAGCAGCTGACCCCCTTTTTTTTTTTTTTTTCTAAAACATCATCATCATCTTATTTCAGGAGCCGGGGCCTCTCGGGGGCCCGCCGCCGCCGCCGCCGCCGCCAACCCCCTTCACTCTCAGATCTAGGTGATTTTTAAACTTGATTTTTAAACTCCGGCGTCATTTTCGGCGGCGTCACAAAGCCCGGGATGATGACGAGGCACCGATTCGATCAGGGGGAGGTTTGGGTGTCTTTTCCAGCTCGCCGGTGACGGTCAACAAACAAACGCAAGCTTCTGGTTCGGGAACTTAATGAATAAATCATGGAGGACACACACACACACACACACACACACACACACACACACAGGGGAGCGCTCGCTCTCTCTCTCCAGCCTTGGACTCGTGCACATCTGCTGCCATTCCCCACCCCTGCCCATGTTCACGTTGCTGTTCATTATATGATGTCGCGGCGCGCCCTGGGTCCCCGCCAGCAGAAATTAAACTCTTCAGAGAAGATAAACATCATATTACTTCATTACCCTTTTAAAACACATGCAAATTACAACCATTACCCCCCGCCCCCCCCCCTTCACCGATCACCACCCCTTCCTCCAAACACACACACACACACACACATACAGGGTGTCTTTATTTCAATGGCGGTTGATGAAGTTTGTCTGGCGTGCGTGGGTTCATTTTCCTTTGTCGCCGATTTGACCCCCGCCCCCACACACACACACACACCCGCAACCCCCGAATTAAACATTAACGCCGCTCGACAGCAATAAATAACATTTATCACAATGGGGATCTAATAATGATTTGGCCCGAGTGCGGCGGGACGCTCATCAGAGCCCATCAAGCCGCCAATATGGCAGCGTGATTACGGCGGCAGCTGTCTGTGACAACTGGATCTAAATCACCTTCTTTGTTGGGTTTATTTTATTTTTTTTTCCTCTCTTTGATCCCCCCTTCCCCCCCCCCCGCCCTTCCTTCCGTGCACGTCGTCGTGACTTTCCATTCATCTCCTCTTATTCTCGCGTCCTAATTACCGTCCCGGTTGCTCATAACGCCGTGCTGTCGTTTCAATATTACATTCAACTATCGCTTGGGCTATTATGGTGTTATTGCTCATTTGTTTTAAAATAAATCGCAGGCAAGAGTGCCACTTTTTGAAATTTCACCCACTTGAAATTGAACCACCCATCTTGACATCCACTAATTTATGTGTTTTCTGCTGTTATGGAGTATTAGCAGTAGTACCGCTACTATTAATAATAGTAATTATAGTATTCCTGTGGTCAGGCAGAATGTGGGTGCCAAATATCATGGCTTGTCTTATTTTATATTCAGGCATCATGTCTTGATACTGTGTTTTTATTCGGACTTATAAAGTCATCCATTTATTTCCACGCCATATATGATTAAATACATTTCAAATGGATATATACTATATAGCCTATATACACACATAAAAACTTAAAAATATAAATACATACATACATATACATAAATACGTAATTTTATACATACACACTTACATAAATATATACCTGCATATGTACATACATGCAAGCGCCCATACATACATATACATATATATTCACATAGATGTATACATAAATACATACGTGCATGCACCCAAACATACATATATTTCTACATAGATATACACATGCATGCATACATATATACATACATATGTACACACATACATACATGCTTGCACCCATACATACATATATACATACATGCATGCATGCATATAAACTTACATACCTACATGTATATATTCATGCACACATAATTACATGTATACTTACATACACATTCATATAACTATATACATACCTACATATGAATGCATTCATGCATACATGCATACGTTCACACGTTTATACATAGATAATTGCATCCGATACATATATACATGCACACATGTATACATACAGACATACATACAAGCATGCATTCATACATACATACATACATACATACATACATATACATGCACACATTTACATACATGCATATTACCAACACACATACATACACGCATTCATACATACATACATACATATATACATGCACATATACATACATACAGAGGTTCATATTAACAAATCTAGATACATCCATATATACATTTGTACATACATGCATATTACCAACACACATACATACACGCATTCATACATACATACATACATATATACATGCACATATACATACATACGGAGGTTCATATTAATATATCTAGATACATCAATATACACATTTTTACATACATGCATATTACCAACACACATACATACACGCATTCATACATACATACATACATATATACATGCACATATACATACATACGGAGGTTCATATTAATATATCTAGATACATCAATATATACATTTGTACATACAAACATATTACAAACAAACATACATGCACACATACATACCGGCATCCATCCATCCATCAATTATCTGTACTGCTTATCCTGCACTTGTAAGCATGTTTATGTATATACAGTATATATATATATATATATATATATATATATATATATATACAGTATATATATATATATATATATATATATATATATATATATATATATATATATATCATCTTTACACCTTATCCTGCATTCAGCATGGCGGGAGTTTATTGATATAAATAAAAGAGCAGGGTGTAACAGATGCAGTGAAGAAACTGAGCCGTGGAGATGGATTACATTAATAATGCAATGACTGTGATTCAATACCCAATCGAATATTTGCGTGCATAACTACATAAATATATATACATATACATCGAAATATGTAGATGAATATCCTCTAATGTGCTGAGTCTTTTTCGCCGTTATGAAAATGGAGCCCCCTCTCCGTTTTCTGGTGCTTCTCTCACAAAGCGCCTTACCTCTAAGTGTAAATTGAAACAGGTTTAGCGCTTTGAAACAAACAGACCGGCTGCAAACGTCGCCCGAGACGCGTTCGCCTGTTCCAACACGCCGCCCCGCGCCGTTTGCATTGCAAACATAAAAAAAAAACAGCGTTTCTTTACTTTGTTATGCCGTGCTTTAGAAAAAGCAAACAAAAAAAACAAACTAAAAAAAACCTTTTTTTTTTGAGCAAAATATAGGGATGCAGCTGCAGCAGGCTAACATGGCGGCGCCGCTAACCATCTCTCCAGAGGGGGATGGTATCCACGCCACGGAGAAAAACACTGATGATGTCCCCTGACCCCTCCTTCCCTCCATCGCCATCCTTCTCCCCCCGAGCCGCCCCCATCCTCCCCCCATCCCGGTTGATAAAGGTGCCGTGACATCATCTAAACAGCGGAGCCCATTTGTCGCCGGGTTACCGGCTATCTTTCATCTGTAATTGAGAGCATGCAGCTCCAGTCAGGAGTGTATCAACAATATAAAATGTTGTTAGCCTTCCATCAAGCCGCCTCTGAAGAGAATTAATAGCTATCTGAAAGGGCTGGGGGTTGGGGGTTCTTCGTGACAGTGAAAGATGTTCCCCTGGAGTTATTATCACGGCGTACCAGGGAGGAGGAGGACGCAGCAGGACAACGGCTTGATCGTGTGTTTGTACCAGTGTTAAAAACAAACACGCAAAAACAGACAGAGTGTGTGTGAGTGTGTGTGAGTGTGTGTGAGGGTGCAGACACGCCCACCTCGTCAGAGGATCTCCGCCCACCGCCGTCCAACTAGAACCAGAGCGTGTGTTTTAAATTGGTCCCCGGACGTCCAGTGAGGTCCGGGGAAATGTGCTGGCGCAATATTTACGCCTCCATCCGCCGAGCCGGAGGGGTCACATGACCCCGGGGCCGACCTTCATTGTTTTTGGAGAAGGTCGTCATCACATTGTATTATGTAAGTCTGTCGATTATTACATAATACGAATGCAACAGCAAGATTTTTTTTTCCATTATTATCATTATTATTAGTAGTAGTAGTAGTAATATTTTTAAAATAGGTCATACCAGGTTTGGCTCTATTAATGAACTGGTTTGGAAATAGCAATAATTAATAATGTCATGTAAAGTATAATAGCAACCAATTGTAGACCAGACGCAAATAATAAATACATATATAAATCTACACACTCGCACACATACAAAAATGCACAAATGCATAATGAATATAAATTAATAAAATAAAATTAATAAATTAAAAAAATAGATAAAAGCAGAAAGACACAGAAAAAAATAATTGTAAAAAGAATACAGATTCAAAGTAATAATATCATTAAATAATATAATTAAATTAATAATTAATTTTATACAATTAAAGTAAAATATAATATTGTATAACAATACAATGCTAACTAGAATAATATTGTAATTGTCACATAACAGAATTGGCCAGTTATGAAGCACAAAAAAAATAAAAATTAAATATATATATATATATATATATATATATATATAAAAAAGCAAAAAATTACATATATAATATAACAATATATATGCACACACACACACATCACAAAAAAAAAAAAAAAATGCATACATGTGTTATTAGAGTTATCGTAATTAATTAACGAGTATCTATATTCAGCTACAAAGTTATGACACTCCGTGTGTGACCGATGAATCCTCCTCGCTCGTGGCCGCAAGCCAGAATCTCACAAGATGCAAACTTACAGTAAAACGAGAATAATCTGCAAAAACCTCGTGTGCAGACATTAATCACCGCCTTTCACGCCAATGACGACTTGGTCATCGTGCACGAAAAAAAGGACGGAAATCTTTAAGTAATCAAACCGGGATTAAGTCTTTTTTTGTACCCCGACAGCAAAACCGACCTTTTCCTCCCGCAGATTTAACACTCAGACTTTTCCCTGCGTTATTATTTTTCATACGATAATGCACGCCGTCCATCGCCATCATCGATTTGATTTTGCGGCGCTGATCACCTCCTATCGACGCAGGTGATCTACCACTAGTTTTTGGGTTTGAGGCGGCGGTGCACGTGTTTGTGTGTGTGTGTGTGTGTGTGTGTGTGTGTGTGTGTAAACACAACATATACCCCCCCCCCGCTGGGTTTGTGTGGTGCAACGCTGTGAAATATGTTTTCAATTTCTCCCCGGCTCTGAAATGAGAACCTGCCACATCATTGCAACGGCGTCGTAAAGCTAAACAAATGGATTAGAATGTTGGGAATGTTTCACACTGAAGGAGGAAAAAAAAAAAAAAAAGAAAAAGAAAAAAAAAAGACGGGTGGCTGGGTTTGCCGCGGGGGCCGTCAGCAGTTTGTCATAATGGGAATTTCAGTCTTGTCTCGTTTGCCTCGGAGCCGGAACAACTCAGCTCTCTCTCTCTGCTCGCCTGTGCTCTAATTACAGACGAGATTAGAGCGGGCGAATTAAAACTGCTAGCAGCCACTCTTTGTAATTGCCACGAGCAAATGTTTGTAATTATGAACAGATTGCTTTACTATTGACAATTAAAACAACAACAACACAACTTATTTAATGACTATCGGGAGATGGGCTCCTCTGAAATTGACAGAGCGGAGCGCGGAAAATCATTTTCACCCTCTTGCCTCTTCTTCTCTTCCAGCCTCCCCTCCTTTTCCTCTTCTTCCCTCTTCTTTTTCAATCCCACCCCAACACTTCCAAGAAGGCCTCACTGAATTTGCGAAACAGATACATTTTTTTATTCATTCATTCATTCATTCGTTGGGAGGAGACATCGTGCAGGGCAGTGCGACCGTTCGCTCCCTCGGCGGCGTGTCGTGTAAAAAAATGCAATCATTCATGCTTTGATTCAAGCATTCACTCTGTCATTCAGTTTTCATATACACATATTTACACCCACACAATCATTCACCCTTTCATTAGGCGTTTTATGCACACATTTAATCATTCACCTTGTCTATCAGGTGTAATATACACACATATTTAATCCTTCACCCTGTCATCATGCTTCATATACAAACAAGCAGTCATTCACCCTTTCATTCAATCATTCACTCCGTCATTCAGTTTTTATATACACATATTTAATCATTCACTCTGTCATTCAAGCATTATATACACCCTACAATCGTTCACCCTTTCATTCAGGCATCATATACACATATATTTAATCATTCGCCCTTTCATCCAAACATTATATACACACATGCAATCATTCACCCTTTCATTTAATCATTCACCCTGTCATTCAGGTGCCTAGGTGCCTTATACACAAATTTAAGCATTCACCCTTTCATTCAGACTTCATATACACACATTTAATCATTCATCCTGCCGTTCTGGTGTCATGAACACTCATGCAGTCATTCACCCTTTTATTTAATCATTCAAGTGTCATATACACATATTTAATAATTCATCCAAGCATTATATACACACATGCAGTCATTCATCCATTCATTCAGGCGTCATATATACATATTTAATCATTCACCCTGTCATTCAAGTGTCATATATACATATTTAAACATTTGCCCTGTCATCGGGCTTCATATACAAACAAGCAATCATTCACCCATTTATCCAAGCATTATAAATACACATGCGATCATTCACCCTTTCATTCAGGCGTCATAAAAAAAATAATTCACCCTGTCATCAGGCTTCATATACAAACAAGCAATTATTCATCCTTTCATTCAGGTGTCATATACACTCATGCAATCATTCACCCTTTCATTTAATAACTCACCCATTCATTCAAGCATCATATACACACATGCAATCATTCACTCGTCATTCAGGCTTTATATTGAGGCATTTAACTGGAAATATACAGCAATTCACCCTTTCATTCACACATCATATGAAGAAATCACCCTCTCACTCAAGTGTCATTTAGAAATACAACCATTCACATTCTTTATAGAGACGCGAAATCATTCATCCTTTCATTCACACGTCATATAGATGTACAATCATTCATCCTTTCATTCAAATGTTCTATGCAACATTCACACTTCATATGGACACATGTAACTGGAGAAAAACAACAATTCACTCATTCATTCACAGATTATATAAAGAAATCAAACCATTCAACCTCTCATTCATGTCATATAGAAGTAAACAACTATTCACCCTTTCATTCAGGCATCAGGACAACGCATGGACTCCACCGCACCTCCTGCATGTGTCTGGACCCTGTGAGGAACCCTGTAGAACCCAAGGCAGACACAGGGAGAACATGGAGTCTCCACAAAGAGGGCCAACTTTTCAGAATCAAACCAGGGAGCTTCTCGCTGCGAGTACTAACTAAGCACTAACCGCTAGCCGCTAACTGCTAACCGCTAACTGCTAACCAGCCCAGATCAAAAGCAAAGATGATGAAATGCGTGTTGACATACAACTCCTGCTACTGGACTCCATGTCTGACACAGGCATCCATCAGCTCAGGTGGATTTTTGTCATACACAGCAAATAATATATTTTCATTAAAATGTAAATTTCAATCAATCCATGAACTCATTAAACATGCAGTTCTTCTAGATGGGAGGCTGTTTCAAGAAAGATGGGAAGGCGAATCCATGTTTGTGCTTCACGGAGAAAAAGCGGTATGTCTTTTGTGTTATGAGGCAGCGTCAGTTGTCAAAGAGTGCGATCGACGTCGGCGTTTTGACACCAAACACGGAGATAAATATGCTAAAGTTAGCCTTCCGGAAAAACAACACATTGATATTGATATAAAATGATATTTTTGGTACTTCACTTAATCGATCAATGATTGTTTGATCATTGATTGAATGGATTAATGTGAGTTTCGTAACAAAATAAAAGGATTTATGTAGCAACAGAGCGACAAGCATTAATTTTTCATCTGCCAAATGTACCAAATATGTAATATTTTTGATTTGAATGAGTAATAAATTATTTAACTATTATTTTACTTGTTTAACTATTATTTTATTTTATTATTATCATTTATTGCTGTTTTATTATATATTTTTTATTATTATAATTTATTATTTTAACCAAGTTATTAATTTTAATTCATAGTTATTCAGTTTATATAAGGAGTGGTTACATTTATTTTGCATTACTTTCAGCAACATTTGCTAGCACTCTACACTTTTGCCAATTTATTTGTGGATGTCTTGCTATCTTCTGTCTTTCTATTTATATTCATATTTATTTTCCCTTTTTTTAAATTTTTTTTAAATCATAACTGTTACACGGCTCCGACGAAGGAATTTCCACAACGGGGATCAATAAAGTTTATCTTATCTCATCGTGTTATGCTGATGTGGCCCTCGGCGAAAATGAATTTGACCGCCCTGTTTTTAAAAGGTTTTCCAGCTGAAATTAATGACAATGTTTAATTAAACTTCCCTGACCTGCACTTTAAATTATTGATTTATTCAATTCTTTTTTACATGAAAACAGATCTGATGTTCACTTTTCCTGAACCGATAGGGGGCGGCATGTTTGGAGCTCAACCGCTTAAACATTGTCGTTTATTTCCATTTCTCTCGCCTGTTGTTTCAAATTCAACCTCCACTGCAGTAGAGAAAAACAAAACAAAAAAAATGAATCATCCTTTAAGTAAGAGACAGACACTTTCATCCCCAAAAAGCTAATAAAGTACTTTTTCTTTTCCTCTTTTTCCGTTGCTTTTATTCGTCCGTGTAGATGGTTGCTGAATTCCAGAGATACCGACTGCTGGGATTTTCTGCCTTCTCTGTCATTCGGCGCCGCTGAATGGCATTTCTCTCCGGTTGGTGGAAGAAGAGAGAGAGGAGAAAAAAAAAAAAAACATTTGAAAACTCCGATGTAACGTCTCTTTAGAGGAATCCCATCCTGGTTACTGAAGATAACACACACACACACACACACACACACACACACACACACACGCAAGCATCCACGGGAAACCGCTCGCAACAAGCTCTGTGCTTCGCTCTGCACAGACTGTAATTTCTCGATGGAGATGTCACTGAGTTACATCATTTATTTCTTTTTTTTTTTGGTCTGGTGTTTCATTAGTACTATGAGTACAAATATTCAGCCACTCTGTAAATGAATGAATGAATTCATTCATTCATTCATATTTTATTGATCCCGGAGGGGAAATTCGTGTGTTACAGCAACAGGCTTTTGTCTTTCAGCGCCATCTTAACTATGACATCATCACTTAGCAACGGGGAGAAGTCATAACACTGATGGAATACATTCATATTTTATCTTCTTAGTATCTTCAACTCCTTCTCTGCAGCAAAAGAAGTACTGCATATGCAGTATTTCAAGGATCAGTGTAGTACTTGAGCGATATATTTTGATAATGACTGTCCAGAACTGCGATGTAATAATCAGTGCTACAAGTGCCTCCTCTTGTCTCCCAGTGGGAAGGAATGGATGGGTGGATTTATGGTTTCCATGTGCAGAACTAGTGGTGCTGCTGGAACACACACAGATACTCTGCAAGCTAGTGATTGCTACGGTTACCAGGCTTCTCCTCTACCCGTGGAGATGGATGGATGGATGGATGGATGGATGGATGGATGGATGGATGGATGGATGGATGGATGGAGGGTCAATGTGGATGAATGAATGAGGGATCAAAATTGATGGATGGATATATATGGATGAATGGATGGATGGAAGGATCGATGTGGATGAATAGGTGGATGGGTGGATGGAGGGATGGATGGACGGATCAATATTGATGGATGGATAGATGGATGGATGGATGGATGGATGGATGGATGGATGGATGGATGGGGGATCAATATTGATGGATGGATGGATGGATGGATGGATGGATGGATTCACAGTATTCACTTCCGGCGCTGCCTCGGGCGGCTGCCTGCCAGAGTTGCTCCTCACCGAGCGTCTCTCTCGTAAATCTTCTACTTTTCTTTTTAATTTTTATCCACTCTTCTCCTTAGTGACAATTTAGTTAAGGTTTTTGCCTCAGCACTAGATGATGTTCCATTCGCTCTTTCTTGTTTTCGCGGTGTTTGGAGCACTTTTTTCGAGCCGGATCCCGGTCCTGGCGGAGCGGCGCCATGGCGCAATGGCGCAATGGCTCAATTGTTTACACCCGGGACCAGCTGATGGAGCTTCGACACAGCGGCGAGATGGGGGAGAGGCACGAAATCCCTAAGGAGCTACGGAGGAAATACCGGGGCTGCAGGGCCGGGAGGAGACGGTGGGTGAGGAAGAGGAGATACAGACCGTATCTCCCCTCCATTGTGATGGGAAACGTGAGATCGCTGGGCAACAAGTTGGAGGAGCTTACAGCGCTCACACGGAGCGACGGTGTGTTTCGTGAGGCCTCGGTGTTGTCCTTCACTGAGACTTGGCTAAACAACAACATACCGGACTCTGTGGTGAGTTTACCCGGCTTTCAGTTGGTGCGAGGGGACCGGAGTTGTGCCGGCAGCGGCAAGAAGAAGGGAGGAGGTGTCGCTGTGTTTGTAAACAACAAGTGGTGCAACCCCGGACACGTTACGGTGAAGGAGCGTGTTTGCTGCCCGGACATCGAACTGTTGGCGGTGAGTCTCCGGCCATACTATCTGCCCAGAGAGTTTTCCCATGCAATCATGATCACTGTTTACATCCCACCGTCGGCCGATGCACCGCGGGCTAATGACGTCATCAGCTCCGCGGTCGCGAGACTCCAGACCCGGCACCCCAGTGCCTTCATAGCCATCTCTGGGGATTTCAACCACGCCACCCTGTCATCATCTCTGCCCACTTTCAAACAGTTTGTGGACTGCAAGACAAGAGACAATAAAACTCTGGACCTGCTGTACGCCAATGCCAAGGACGCATACAGCTGTACAGCTCTCCCTGCTCTGGGCAGGTCAGACCACAACCTGGTCCACTTGAAGCCTCGCTATGTCCCTGAGGTCCAGCGGCAACCTGTGATCACCAGAACTGTCCGGAGGTGGTCACAGGAGGCAGAACTGACTCTTCAGGGATGCTTCGAGACGACGGACTGGGTTGTGCTCTGCGAAGACCAGGGAGACGACGTCAGGAAACTCTCCGACTGTATAACTGACTATGTTAACTTCTGCACGGACAACATCATCCCCACCAAGACTGTGCGTTGTTTCTCAAACAACAAACCCTGGGTGACTAAGGACATTAAGGACACGCTGAACAGGAAGAAGGCGGCATTCAGGAGTGGAGACAAAGAGGAACTGAAGAAGGTGCAGGCGGAGCTGAGGGAGAAGATCGCAGAGGGAAAGGACAGTTACAGGAGGAAGCTGGAGAGCAAACTCCAGCAGAACAACATGAGGGAGGTGTGGAGTGGGTTGAAAACCATCACTGGCCATGGAAAACAAGCAAGCCAGGTGATGATGGAAGGAGACCTGCAGGAGGCAAACAAACTAAACCTGTTTTTTAACAGATTTGATGAAGGTGCCTCCGCCCACCCTCCCCCCAGCTCCTCTCAGGACTTTCCTTCCCCTGTGCCCTCACCCCTCACTCTAAGGAGCTTTCCCCCTCCCCCACGCACCTCTCCTGCTTCCCTGGACGACGTCTCGTTAACACCTCAGCCCTCCTGCCCCCCAATAGGACTCTCTCCACCCCCTCCTGTTGCCTTCACCGCTGAGGAGGTGAGAAGAGAGTTCAGCCGCCTTCGTCCCAGGAAAGCCGCCGGCCCTGACGGCCTTAGCCCCAGAGTGCTGAAAGGATGTGCCTCTCAGCTGTGTGGGATCTTCTCACATCTCTTCAACCTGAGCCTGACCCAGATGGTTGTCCCCGACCGGTGGAAAACCTCATGTCTGGTTCCAGTGCCCAAGGTGAAGCATCCCAGCACACACAGCGACTACAGACCAGTGGCCCTGACATCACACGTCATGAAGTCGCTGGAGAGGCTCGTCCTGAGGCACCTTCGCACAGTCGTCGGACCTTCGCTGGACCCCCTGCAGTTCGCATACCAGCCCCGGATAGGAGTGGAAGACGCCATCATCTATCTGCTGCACAGAATCTACACACACCTGGAGGAGGCAGGAAGCACTGTGAGAGTCATGTTCTTTGACTTCTCCAGTGCTTTTAACACCATTCGACCTGCCCTGCTGAACAGGAAGCTTCTGGACATGCAGGTAGATGCTCCACTCGCGGCCTGGATCAACAACTACCTCACAGGCCGGCCGCAGTACGTGAGGCTGGGGAACATCACGTCGGACACCATTGTGAGCAGCACGGGGGCTCCACAGGGGACAGTCCTGTCTCCCTTCCTGTTCACGCTCTACACCTCAGACTTCAGGTTCTCCTCGCAGTCCTGCCACCTGCAGAAATTCTCAGATGACTCTGCCATCGTGGGCTGCATCAACGGAGGCCAGGAGGAGGAGTACAGGAGCGTGGTGGACAGGTTTGTGGAGTGGTGTGGACTGAACCACCTCCAGCTCAATGTCACAAAGACAAAGGAGCTGGTGGTGGATTTCAGGAAACGGAGGACCCATCCGACCCCAGTCACCATCAGGGGTACAGAGGTGGACATTGTGGACAGTTATAAGTACCTGGGTGTCCACTTGGACAATAAACTGGACTGGACTATCAACACCAACGCCAGCTTCAAGAAGGGTCAGAGCCGCCTGTTCTTCCTCAGGAGGCTCAGATCTTTCAACGTCTGCAGGACCATGCTGCAGATGTTCTACCACTCGGTGGTGTCCAGCGTCATCTTCTACGCTGTTGTGTGCTGGGGCAGCAGGCTCAAGACAGCTGATGCGAACAGACTCAACAAGCTCATCAGGAGAGCTGGGTCTGTCCTGGGCGTGGAGCTGGAGTCTGTGGTGCAGGTGTCAGAGAGGAGGATGCTGAAGAAGCTCCTCAGCATCATGGACAACATCCATCACCCCCTGCATGCCACACTGACGTCCTGTAAGAGCTCTTTCAGCCGTAGACTGATACCACCGAGGAGCTCCACTGAACGCCACAGGAGGTCTTTCCTCCCCGAGGCGATCAGACTTTTTAATTCCTCTCCATTCAGCCGCCGGCAACCATAACAACCTATCTTTAACTTAAAAACAAACAAAATGTGCAATATCTCATTTCTGTGCAATATTCGGAACTGTGCATTATTTCATCTCATAACAGCTACACTGTGCAATATTTCATCTCATCTCATAACTGCTACATTATAATGTTAAGACACTTATAGGTTTATCACTGCTAACTAAGACACTTTATAGTTTCACTGAAACACTTTATAGTTTATAGTTTATTTTTATTTCTAATTCTGCCTTTCTTTTATTATTTATTACTGTTTTATATTCTGTAACTCTGGCACTGCAATTTCCTTCGGGATTAATAAAGTTGTTCTTATTCTTATTCTTATTCTTATGGATGGATGGATGGATGGAATAAATATTGATAGATGGATGGATGAAATGATGGATCGATGGATCAATATTGATGGATGGATGAATTGATGGATGGATGGAGGGATCAATATGGATGGATGGATGGATGGATGGATGGATGGATGGATGGATGGATGGATGATGGATGGATGGATGGATGGAATTAATATTGAAAGATGGATGGATGAAATGATGGATCGATGGATCAATATTGATGGATGGATGAATTGATGGATGGATGGAGGGATCGATATGGATGGATGGATGGATGGATGGATGGATGGAGAGATTAATATTGTAGGATGGATGGATGGAGGGATCAATATTGATGGATGAATTGATGGATGGAGGGATCAATATTGACCGATGGAGGGAGGAAAGGAGGGATGTATGGTATGTATGGATGGATATAATCCCAATGCAGTACTTTGCTAAACACACGCACACACACACACACACACACACAGATACTCAGTGTAAAACAGTGCAATATAATAATTATTGGCATTACAGGGACATCATCTCCTCTCCCATCTGATGGAGATGGATGGATGGAGGGATCAATATGGATGAATGGATGGATGGATGGATCAATATGGATGAATGGAACCATATATCATGGAGGAATAACTTTCTTCTTCCACTCATCCACTTGGAACAACACAATACCGCCACGATAGCGTATATAAATGTCTAAATATATATATATAATAATGTAAATGTCCATTTCTTCCCTCACCTCTCGTTACCTCCTGCATTCATTCCGCTCCTTCTTTTAACCTCTTTTTATGCGCTAATAAGCCAGTTGTGACACGATAACAGATGGTGTTTCATTTTCTCGCAGACCTGTGGCAAAAAAAAAATAATAAATAAATAAATAAAATAACGATAAAATAAATAAATAAAAGAAGAGCGTGCCAGGAGTTGTGTTTGATTTTATTAGAGATGAGATTTAGCACATACATGCTACATTACTGCAACACAACTCCCATTTCTCATCTGCAGGAGAAAATGAAACTGTGATGAAATGTAATATAGTCCCCCTCAGGCAGAACTGGAGGGACTGGGAATTGCACCACAATAAATCTAATGGATATTACTGCACTCCCTCCCTCTTTCTATTTCTTCTTGAACCCCCCCCCCCCCCCCCTTTTTTTTTTTCCCTAATGTTCTCCGCTCCTTTTATTCTCTCAAACTGTGTGCAAGGATACATGGATTGCAGCATACGTTTTGCCCGGAGACCTCAAATACGGGCGTACGTTATACTTCCCGTGATTAATTTTTTAGATGGTCCAATATCAATCCGAACGCACACGTTTCGTGGAGATCAGGATGGAAAGAGCGCATGGTTTAGATAAACAGCTCATTATTAGAGAATTTGATGAAGAAATTACTTTGTTTCTACATCCGCGACCGGAAGATGATAATTGTATTCAGAAAAAAAAAAAATAATAAAACAAACAAATGACACCCTATAGGCTCGCTTTGATATCGTATCACATAAATTATGTAAATAGACCTTTTGTTTTTGTTTTGTTTTTTAATCTTTTAGTCTTCATTATCTTTATTGTATTTTATCTTTTTTTTTTTTTTTTTTTAATCTTTATTGTCATTTGCCCGTTTCACCGCACGGCCTGGATGCGATTCCTTTTTACGGCGAACGTCTTGTTTCGGATAAATGAATACATATATCACGTAGGTATGAATGAATTAACCTTTTGAGAGCGAGCTTTGGTTTTAAACATCCCCTCGGTCTCGTTAGCCGTCCTCATATGGGGACAAAAGCTTTTGCCACAAATTGAAACTGTCACAATATCATAAAGTCCGAAGCGTCGTCGACTAATGAAATAAAATAAATACAAAGTCCGTTAGCAAAGCGCAGAGGTTGACAAATCGGTTTTACCACCAGAACCGCCGGCGGGGTAAAACAAACCCGCGTGGAGGATACAGTTATTTTCCCACGATTCGTTTCGCGCTCACGGAACGACGAAGTGTGTGTTGCTATAGCAACGTTTTTTTTTTTTTCCCCCCTACTACCGTCTGTGTCCATCAATACTAAACTAACATCGGCTAATTTCAGCAAACGGAGGGAAGCTGGCTTCCTGCGGTCATTTTTGTAATGACATCATCAAAACCGAGCGCGATAAACGTATAAAACTCCAAGCTAACCTCAAGGCTAACATCATGATCGTAAACATTTACAAACCGCTCTCTCGTTCCTTTCAAAGACAGAGCTAAGTTAGCAATGAGGCTCAGCACAGAAAGGCTAAGTAGCGCTAAGTAGCCTCCGCTGCACATTTGCTGTGTAGCGGAGGCGCTAACGTTTGCTCACACATGGAAACTGATGCCTGGAGACAAACAATCTACAACATCGTGATTGAATGTGATATGAATCTGCATTTTCTGACTATTAAGCGCACCCGAATATAAGCCGTATCGGCTAAAAATAACTAAATAAATGTATTGTTTGTGTACAAATATAGGCCACACTTGTGTAAAAGGCGCAGGAGTCCACGTTGTAACATGAAACATTGACAAAGAAAGATGTTACATGTTTCTTTTTTGCACTTGTGCATTTTTGAAAAAAAAAAAAAAAAAAAAAAACTGCTTGAATTTTTTGCGTGAATGGTTGTACATGGGGCTCTGTGATTGGTCCAGGGTGAAAGTGATCACGAGAAAAGGTCAAAACAGCTGGTTTAATAACAATAATAATAATAATAATAATAATAATAATAATGATAATAATAAAAATAATGTTCTACCACCTCTTCATGATAAACGATTTATAATTTCCCAAACATGGGGTGCTGGGGAGCTAAAAATAATATATATGGGGTGAAGAAGAAGTATTTGGTATTTGGGGCTCTGTGATTGGTCCAGGGTGAAAGCGATCATAAGAAAAGGTCAAAACAGCTGGTTTGATAACAATACTAATAATAATAATTTTCTTTATGTAATTTTCAGAAAAAAATCTAACGTTTCAACAGTGATTTGGTCAACCCTCCTCCCCTCAAGTGAAATTAATATAAATTAAAAAACACTTTTGGAAGCTCATATCTGGATCCAATTAAAAGCACGCTTGAGTTTTTTTTTTTTTACTTTAATTTCCATTCCTAATCAGACATCGCAGTTTACTGAAATAAGATGACATAAAGTTCATAATCATCATTTCTATCATTTTATCATCTCTAAGCGTCTTCTCATGCAACTTCTCCCTTTTTTTTCAACGTTGAGTTTTGAATTAATGCACGTAGTGATTCTTCTCTGAACTTGTGCGAAAACAAATTTTCCATGTTTTGCTTGAATGGTTGTACGCCTCAATATGGGGCCTTGTGATTGGTTCAGGGTGAAACCCGTCTCTCATCCAATGACGGCTGAGATTAAACTTCCCATTGCAAACCTGAGCATTGGATAACGCAATATAAATAAGGAATGAATGAATTCGGGGGGGAATTTTGTATGAAGAGGGCAGAAAATCAAATGCAACGGCAATTAAAAATAAAATACCATAATTTCAGGTGCGCGACTATAAGCCGCACCGCCTAAAAATAACTAAATAAATATATGTGTCCATATATGGGCTGTGCTTGTCTATAAGCTGCAGGTGTCCACGTTGTAGCAGGAGATATTTACACAGCATATTTTTTTTTTATGTTAATTAAATACATACCAGTTGCATCCACAAATTTATACTGGAAATGCTTTTACCGAACAGTGGCTGGAACACGGCTGATGAAAAAGTATAATAAACTACTTCATCTTCTCCTTCATAGTCAAAAATTATCGTCTTCTGGAATTGACCGGCCTCAGAATTTCACGTAAATTTCAATGGTCCGATACGACGAGGCTATTTAGCCGTCGTTAGCCCAAAAAACATCCATAAATTAGCCGCAAATTTCAAAGCGTTGGAAAAAAATAGCAGCTTACAGTGAGGAAATTACAGTAAACAAACCACGCTTTTGGAAAATCAACGCTTTCTTTTCGGTGACAAGCGTCTGTCCTCGTGTTAAGCCGGATTCAACAATCTCGTATCCGTCCAAGTTCTTCCTCGCTGCGATCCGTCCCGCGGAGCGACCCCTTCGGAGTCCCGAAATAGAGAGTAATTAAGTGTAATTAACCTCTCTGTCGGCACGTGTCACGCGTGCTTGTGTTTTTAAAAGACCTCTGTGGCCACGCTGGATATTAACAAGGTTGCTTTACCGTCGGGGGTTGCGTTTCCCTCCCGACCTTCACCCTCTCTTGAAAAGGCTGCGGAGTTGAACGCATCGCCGACGGAGCAGAGCCCGAGTTCTGCAGTGGAAGTGAAGCAGAGATTACACAGAGGGCGGGTGAAGATTTAAACAAAATAACGTGTTTAATCTCAATCATTAATACCGATGCGCAGGGATCCGGGATTGCATCGTTTCATTTTCGGTACAACTTTCCAAATCAACTAGACCGATTTGGACGTGGATAGAAGAAGTTACAAAGGAACGGTAGCTACGTCCTCATCTCTTCTCCGTCGTTTGATGTAGCATAAATGCTTAATGATGAACATTACAAAGCGCCACGAGGACTTTTATACGTTTCTGTTGGAGCATTTTCAACCTCCTGTTCGTGTGACGTTTTCTTTCAGGAACGGTTTGGACAGAATTTTTTTTCTTCTGTGTGAAGATGATGTTCGTTAAAAAAACAGTCGGAGGATAAAGAATTTAAAAAAAAGCCCTCTGTCTTACAGCGTTTGTTTGACAAAATATTTCGACGGCGTCTTTGACCTTCATCAAGCATGATAATGATCGATCCCGGTCGATCAATGGACAAAATGATCAGTTAAATGCAGAGAGATTTGGTACCGACAATTTGCATGATATTGCACAATTTTGTAAAAATTTTTACAGGACTGTCTCAGAAAATTAGAATATTGTGATAAAGTTCTTTATCTTGTGTAATGCAATTAAAAAAATAAAAATTACATTTTCATGATATTCTAATATTATATATAATATAAATAAATAAATATATTTTTTTGCTTCAAAATTTGGATAAAGAATGTTTTTTTTTGATGAAAAAACATCTACTGACATTGTTAAAATGAACTAAAAAGATAACGGGCAAAATTAAAAAGACTGATTTAACAACCATTAGCCTTGTAAACATTATACCTCCTCTTATACAGGACTGTCTCAGAAAATAAGAATATTGTGATAAAGTTCTTTTCTTCTGTAATGCAATTACAAAAAACAAAAATGTCATACATTCTGGATTCATTATAAATCAACTGAAATATTGCAAGCCTTTTATTATTTTAATATTGCTGAATATGGCTTACATCTTAAGGAAGCTCAAAAATCCCATCTCAAACTATTAGAACTTTTTTTTAGTTGCACTACAGAAGATGAAGAACTTTATCACAATATTCTAATTTTCTAAGACAGTAGAAAAACATATATTCGGATAAAATTAGGATAAAATTAGGACATAAGGATAAAATTCTCTTTTTTTCTTTTCAATTATATTGTATTTATTGATGTATTTATTTCTATTCTATTTATGGATTTATTTATTGATTTATTTGTTTATTTTTTTTAAACTTTACTCTTGATGTTCACATGTCGCCCTCCAGTTGCCCCTCGGGGACAAGTTTTTCTGACTCTGATATCAAAGAAATTTTGCATTAATTTCTGTCAGAGGAGGAGACAGGAAGTGAGCGCGGGATGATGTTTTTGGATTGTTTCGACGGGATTCTTAAGGAGAAGTGGTCGTATTTTGGTCCCTAATGGGACTAGCTAGCTGTTGATATCCTTTTATAAAACATTTCATGAAACACCTCATATTTCCTCAGACAAACATGTAATTTACTTTTATCATTCACATGGATGCATTGCAACGAATCCCACTGATCGTACAAAGGCACAAAACTTTAACATTGCTAATTGCTATTGAAAAATATAGTCATGCACTTTACTTATAAAGAACTTATAAATAAAGGGATTTTTAAACCATTTACACATGTGTATATGAAATCTAAATTGAATCCCTACCTACACCTTACAAATTAGAGCGTGCTATTAAATGTGAAAGGAAGAAAGTATTCACCTGTCCTGTAAATGTGTAAACTTCATACATGAAACATGCAAACACATACAATACATGCGGAAAATGTATGGAGTTGCATGAACAGTAGAATTCACTGTGATGAGTCTCATCGTGGCGCCGAATATTATATTCCTTAAATACCGAACCTTGTTGCAAACACGCCAAGCACAAAGGTTTCCCCTGCGTCTCCGTAAATAAATAGGACGTAGTCCATTTTTCTATGAAAATCATACACTTTTTATCTACTTTTTTCTGTTTTGATAACAACATTTTGGCCAACGAGGGAGTAGCGGGGAGGTAGAGAACAGGGTAGAAACAACATGCTAACAAGCAGCAGGTGGTGCATTGATAACGTCTGCTGATTGGTCCGTCTCGGTGATGCAGCTTGCGCCTCCTAGCCAAAAAATTCTTGAATTGCATTTAAAAACAGAAAATGAATCCTTGTCTTTTATGCATTTTTTCACTTTCAAATGATCCTGCAGGCCTGATCGAACCTCCGTGGCGGCCGGATGTTTGACACTCCTGGTTTAGAGGTTCGTCTCTCGCACTTTTCCAGTCTTTCCTTTAAGTTCGCACCGTTTCGTGACTCGTATCGGCAACCATTTGATCGGTTTGGAGGTCGTTGGCCTTTCTGACTCCACGGCTCCATGTACTTCGTTATCTTTTGCAAAAAAAGGCCCTTTTTTCTTCTTCTTGCCACATTTGATTGGCGATCGCACTTGAGACGAGCGTTTGTGCACAAAAGATTGAACATCTCATAATTTACCGTGATTTCTGGACTATTGAGCGCACCTCAATATAAGCCGCACCGGCTAGCAGATCGCTATCTTGGGCTTCCTCCGCTGCTCTAAAACTGAAAAAGTCATCTTTTTCGGTGTCGGAGACGAACAGACTCGGTCATTTCATCGGTCCAATGTGACGAGGATAAATGTTTTAGCAACGTGAAAAAATTCCATTTATTAGCCGCACCGTTGTTTAAGTGAAAAAAGTCGCGGCTTATCGTCCGGAAATTACGGTAATTCCTCTCATCTTAAATATTACATTCAAGTCGCAAATGCTGCGACCCGAGAACGGTTATCCTTTGTCTTTTTTTATCTCTGGTAACAAACCGAATCCTGTGTAGTCATCGAGCAAATTGTGTAAACACGGCAGACATCACGAAAAAGCCCAGGCGAGGTGTTGTTGGGCGGAATTAAAAACGAAAAAAAAAAAAAAGACTCAATCCTGCGAACATCCCACGCTGGATGTCGTCCAAGTGCAACATGTCGAAGCGTTTGACCGGCTGGAGACGCGGAGGATCTTTCGTTTCCTGGATGTGAGGGTTTCTCCTCGGCGAGGGGAAGCGATGATTAGAAAAAGAAAAGAATAGAATCGTATTTCTCGGTACTGAAAACCTCATTATCACTTACATTCGCCCCTGAACATTTCTCTTGGAAACACATGAGACGTTTTACAAGGGAATGAGCGGTTCATTAGGGTCTGAAAAAAGGCAAGGGAAATTCACACGCGTGCACGGACACGCTCGTATGACTTCAGATGTATGGTAATTAGCGGTGTAACGGTCCGCGGCGGCTACGCTGTGTCATAACGCTGTCATTACAACATTATTAAACGATAGCAGCTAGCGTGTACTGTCAACACTTTGCAGTGCGGACAGGTGCGGCCGCACCTTTTCCGTGATGATTGGTCGATTTTTGGGGGGTTTCACGACTACCGTGCTCAGAAAGTGTTGATATTAAACGCTAAATAGCATTAGCATTAGCACAGATACCCAGGTCATCCACAGTTGATATTTATATTCTCATTCTTCAACCGCAGAGTGAAGTCCCGATCTGACGACCCTGCGGTTCCCTCTGTTTGGTTCAACACTTCCTGCTTCCTGGTTCAGTGTGATGTCATTTCCCATGGGGGGGCGCATTTCGGGAAGGGAGCCATTCGTCATCACTGACTTGCAGACTTTACTAGTTTCCCTCGAGTGCTTCTATTAACCGAGACGTCCTTTTGATGCCAATTAACCTCTAGTCACCCCGACTCGTCATACGAGGGCGTCACGAGTTGGGTTTTCGTCTGCGGAGGACTTATTGTGCCTGCTTGCTATGCTAAAGGAAGCATACCAGTGGGATTGGAAGCATTTCTAGTTTGGTATGTAGCAAAAAAAGACTTAAAAATCAAAGATAAGCTAGTTTGACGCCAATTGGAGTCGCCTCTCTTGCGGACAAAGGCACTCCTCCGGGTACCAACCTGTATTTCGGTGACTCCAGGGAGGTCTACGCTATACAATCCTGTTGTCTCCATATAGGCACATTTTTAAGGAAAAAAGATGCTAATATCATCATGAAGGTGACAAAGTCATTCGAAATGCCATCGAATACCGTGCTCAAATGAATGGTCTTATGTCTCGACATGTGTCCCTGCGATTGGTCCAGGGTGAACCCCGCCTCTGGCCCAAAGACGGCCGTTAGCGTCAGCTTTCTTCAGCCTACCGCCTCGGCGGTAGAAGATGATGCTGGACACCACCGTGTAATCAAACATCTCCGTCCGAGTCTCCTGAGAAAGAACAAGCAGCTCTGACCTTTCTTGTTTACAACATCTGTGTTTTTAGTCCAGTCTACTTTATTGTCTACAAGGACACCCAGGTACTTATACTTCTTCTTCTTCCCCTTTCGGCTTTCCCGTCAGGTGTCGCCACAGCGAGTCAACTTTCTCCATCTAACCCTATTCTCTGTATCCTCCTCTCTCACACCAACTACCTTCATATCTTCTCTCACTACGTCCATAAATCTTCTCTTTGGTCTTCCTCTGGATCTCCTGCCTGGCAACCTTCAGCAACGTTCTACCTTTAGACATGAACAGAGGAGTGTTCGTGTCTAAACCATCTCAGTCATCACTTTGTCTCGGTCATACATGTCCTGCACCTCTGTGATAAATTCTTCTTTTCCTTTGGGCTTTTCCCTTCAGGGGTCTCCACAGCCAATCCACCTTCTCCATCTAACCCTATTTTCTGGATCCTCCTCTTTGGTCTTCCTCCAGACCTCTTGCCTGGCAGCTCCAATTCCAGCATCCGTCTACCGATATATTCTCTATCCCTCCTCTGCACATGACTCAACCATCTCAGTCTGGCTTCTCTGACCTTCTCTCCAAAACATCTAACATGTGCTGTTCCTCTGATAGACTCATTCCTGATCCTCTCCATCCTGGTCACTCCCAAAGAGAACCTCAACATCTTCATCTCTGCAAGCTCCAGTTCTGCCTGCTGTCTTTTGGTCATTGTAACAGTTTCTAGTCCATACACCATTTCTGGTCTCAGGTACTTGTACTCATATGTCCCATTGATTGGTTATGGACAGGTCCTCCATTTCCTAAAGTCTACCACCAACTCTTTTGTCTTTATTACGTTGAGTTGCAGGAGGTTTACTAATAATACTAATAATGAATGAATGAATAGATGGATGGATGATTGGCTTGGATCAATGCGATACAATGTTGTACGTCTTGAAGCAACATTTTCAAGAATGTATCCTTGGTTACCCACTTCTCTCTTTCCGTTCTCGCTATTATTCAGTCGGTCTTTACAGTTCCAGTGTGTATCACATTTTAAACACTACCTTCGACACTGACCTTCTGTCACACACACTCAGACTCTGCCATCTTGAATGCAACCCTGAGACCTCATATGAGGACGTTACATTTTAGTTTGCTCCACCTTTGGCTTTCCTCCCGTACAAAGATCAATATGTGTTTCCGATGTGTGTGTGTGTGTGTGTGTGTGTGTGTGTGTGTGTGTGTGTGTGTGTGTGTGTGCACTTATTTGTGCCAAAGGGTAAGTGACGTCACTTGTTGGAGAACAATCAAGCACAGATTTGTCCCCTAGAGACGTTCAACCTTGTTCTGCCTCTCATCCACATGCAATTTCGAGACAAACAATCATTCACTCACTCTTTCATCCATGCAATATTTATTATTAGATTTATACATTATATATACTTATTTCATGTTTAGTACCCACATCTCCTACCGTTAAATTTCTGTAATAACAATATTCCCATTATGGAGCATTTCTTTTATTTCTTGCTGTATTTTTACATTTGTATTTTCCTCTACCCTTTTTTTTTACTTGCCTCTGTATCTTTCATTTGCATATTTTTTTGAATAGTATTATTTGTGAAATTTTTGACCCTGTAATCCTGTGGTGACAATTGAGTTTCCCCATCGTAGGATCAATAAAGTCTGTCTTATCTTATCACATGTCTTAAAGAGACATACATTGTTGTGAGTAGCTAAGCAGCAAAGTAGAGTGAGATTTGCTAACACAACAGAAAAAACAAGTCGACAAAAATCCAAAATTAGCATTAGCTATAGCTGCTATAGATCAAAATAAACCAGTCCTGCCTGGATGATACCATTGTTTTTCACTGAAAACGAACTTGTGTGAAAAACTTTCTTATATTTGTCTAGGGCTGTTGAGCCGCATTTTGTAATAAAGCCGCATTTTGTAATAAACTGCCCCAACGCATTTTATAATAATTTATGCCGCATTTTGTAATGAGTTATTACATTTTGAGAAGATAATTACAAAATGCACTTGCAACTTTTTTTATTCTCTAGGAAATGTAATAACAAACATGGTGCATTATGTAATAACAATTCTAAATCATAGTTTATTTGTTTGTTTATTGTATTTTATTTTACTTCAAAGTATTTGTAAAAGCTAGGCCTATTATTAGTATCACTGTATTAGCCTAGTAGCAGTACTTAGCAATTACTATCAGTACACTATTCAAAGGTTGCATTAACAGAGAATATTCTATAAATAAAAATTCTATAAAATGAAAAAGTTATTACATTTTGGACGTTTATTACAAAATGCGCTGTTATTAAAAAATGCGGCTCAACAAGGTCTCTCTGATCCCCGTTAGCCAGAAGGAAACAAAAACAAAACAAAAGCTATGGGAGAGTCTTCGGAGGTTGAAGCCGCAGCTTCCCTTCCATGCGCGTCATGGATACGCGCTAAATATCATCTATAAGTATCAACAATCCAGACGGCGCAGATTTCTGTTGTCCTGGCAGACGGGGTAACACATCCAGCGCAGCAGTCAATTGCTCTTACGTTTTCCCGTGTATTTACAGCCTCCTCATCGGGCCTCGCCGACGTTTGACTAGCTTTCGTGGCGTGAACTGTTCAGTCACTTGGAGCTGCGAACCAGCCTAGCGACTTGTTTCCCGCCCCCCCCCAGCGCGGGCGTTTGCCGGGGGGGGACGGATCGTATCGCCGGCCCCGGTGACACTTTCGCAATCTCTTCGACTCTCTGCGTTGAGAGCTGCTGTTTTTTCTTGCTTCGAGAAACGTACGTCGGCTAAACTGTGTACTTCTTCTTCATGTGCTGCAGCTCGGTGTACATCCGGGGAGCTATCTAACACGGCACCGCATGGAGCTAATGAATAAGCAGGCTGGTATCCTAGGCCGGCCTGGAAGTTGTTACGCATCAGCATCGCTGAAACAACACCAACAACAGCAGGTCCGCTCATTATTGACTGTCAACACATCCATCTGAGAGGGAATTCAAATATTACGTATCAATCCTCTCTGCTTCTGCAGAGGCGTCTGAATAACGGCGACAACGCCAGTCCGTGATTCATGCTAACACCTCTCGATTGCTCTAGTCCACCTGTCTAGTCACTACGGAATCCAGGATCTTCATCCAATCAGTCCCGACGTCACTACTGTTCTTCCTATCTGGGTCGCCTGGGAAGTGTGTCCAAGGTTTGCAAATTATCTGGTCGATTTGAACATATGACTCCGGTGCTGAACTCGCTTCCTGTTCAGGCAAGAGCAGACCATAAGGTGGTAAAATAGTCAACGGCATTGCATCATCTTATCTACAGTGTCTGAGCTCCTGGTGCTCTGGTCTTTTCTGTGTCCCTAAAGTGCCCAAGATGGCCTTTTTTTTTTTGTGCGGCAATATTGTGGGACAGTCAACCTCTCGACACCAACAGGCCAGGTTCCTCTTGGCTTCTTCATCTATTGTTAGCTAGTTAGCTAGCCCAAATACATGCAGTACGTTCATTGGATGCTTCAAACCCCATCAAGCCCCGCCCCCAGTATATTTATATTTGGCCCACAAGGTCATACCAAATGACTATTAGAGCTGGCTCGCCGGTAAGACAACCTACAGCTCATGTTCGACTAATAGTACAAGTCTCAGAATGATCTGTGGGTGTTTTGGCATAAAAATCAGGACAGGACCTATAAATGCCCTCTTCGCTCCTGACAATAATCATAGCTTATGCTAATACTTATGCTAATACTGCACCCCTGGCAAAAAGAAGGACCTTTCTTTTCACCAGGTTGGAGGCAGAATATCTGTTTACATATGTAAAAGGCAGACTTGTTTGTCTTGTATGCTGAGCCGATGCAGCTATACAACATTAGACGACACTAGGGAACGAAACATCAAGATAAGTACAAGGACCCGGACATGACTCAAAGACGGCGTGAGGAGGGACCAGAGCCAGAAGGACAATGCTGCCAAAATGGGGCGACAAGTCGGGGCCGGGTCGGACCCAATTTTTTGACACTGCTATTGCAGACCTGCTGTCACTCGGGGAGGTTTATTATTAACTTGGGATGACCCAAAGTATGGGCTTACAGGAAATGAGGTAAAATCCTGATCTTGTGATTTAGCAAATCCAGTTGCCTCGGAAGGTAGCGAGATTCAGGCAAGAGTCCTAAATGGTGAATACAACATGGAGGAGGAGGCATCTGGTCCAAACCAACTGTTTACCGACATCTCCAAGAAGTGAGCTATTCCTGAAATTAACCCACGGACACAGTGATGCGCTGAAACGATCACGTTATATTAGAATACAGACACTTTTATGCAAAGTGACACATGATGGAGTAAAAAAGGGGTCAATAACTTGCTCAGAGGCACTTCCACTGGAACTGAAACCAGTAATCCACTCATTAGGAGACGGCCACTCTACCATCTGGGCCTTCAAAACAAATTGGCATGACAGCAGGAAAACACTTTTGGCCACATCACCCAGGTGTACAACAAATTAATAGCACTAAGTTGACCACTTTAGACACTGAACGAGGACAAAATGGATCATTCTGGTGTCTGAGCGTCTGCTCAATTCAAGGAACGTATGTTTTTAAGTGGAAATCACAAAGTGCGATATGGATGCCTGTGAGAGTGGGATAGTGACTTGTACGGTAGCACAAATACCCAGATACCAAGAAGTTTTGGAGCTACTGCATGCATCTGCCGGTTGGGAAGGGTTGCAATGCCTGGTTTTGGGTCGGTTACAATCAAACATGGCCGGGAGTTCACAACTACGAACTCCGGTAAGCTTTTAGGAATTTGATCGGCACTCGCTGTATGCAGATGAAGCCGCTAGGCCGGGGAAGTTCGATACGTCGATCGTGATCTATTAGCGTTGGCAAATGTAATACTGATAGATCGCACGACATTTAAAAAAAATAGATATTAGCCTATCGTCCATACCGTCTCTTGATTCATGTACCAGTCAGAGGACATCTGATTTTTCTGACACTGAGGTCAGTGCATTTGCCTAAACAACGGCGCGAAGTGCGGCGACACGACCAAGCTAGTCAGCAAATTACCTCCAACTTTTAGCCCTTTACTGATAAATTCTGAGGCCGTTTGATTCCAACACCAGAGAAGACGTGCTAACGGTTTTAGCAGGCGCTGGATTTGGATAAAGAGTGGATAGAAACTTAATGGCTGGATGGACTTTTCCTTGTGTTATTTATTATTTACCTTTTACATCAGCCGTGTTACAGCCACTGTCTGGGAGAGAAAGGCATTTCCAGTATGTATTTGTGGATGTTACCGATATGTATTTAATTAAAAGTAAAAAAAAATGTTTCTGTGAAAATATCTCATGTTACAACATGGACACCTGAGGTTTATTGACAACTGCGGCCTATATATGTACACATATATTTATTTTGTTATTTTTAGCCGATGCAGCTTATATTAAGGTGCGCTCAATTGTCTGGAAATCACGGTAACTATTTGTATAAATAATCAAGGCCTCGGTATCATATGCCCTTGGTTTTTTCTCTTAAACTTCAGAAAGGGTATAAAAAATGAATAGGGGAGCCGGACCAAGTAAGAAGACAAAAAATTATCACTTTTATACGGAATGGGAGGAGGACTTTTTTCCATGATGACATTTTCGAAGTGCGTTTGCCGCAACACCAAAGACGGTTGAAGTGGAGCTGCATTTTCGGGCCGTTCGTGGGAAATACGACACGGACATGCGGCCGAAAAGCCAGCGGAGAAAGAGAAAGGTGAAGGAACTAAAATCCCGGTTGTCCGGACGGCGGTCACTTTTCACACAACATACTTCAAAAACCAAAAGCCGCGACCGACGCATCGTTCCGGGCGAGTCAAGCAGCTACTGTCCGGACTATAATTCAGTTCAGTGCAAGTCAACAGAGTGAACTTGGGTCATCACAAAAAATGTACATTGTTATTTTGTGCTGTGCAATATCGGCTCACGCTGTTATGCAAGGTACATCGACATGCATTGTACATATGCAGAATGTTTTGCAGTTTTGTTGTGGGTAGATTCTCATGCTAAAAAAGTGTGAGCACCCCAGCGCTAGGCTACCCGACCGGGCCCGTCTCAATGGCGCGTCGCTCCAAACATACCGCCGTGCTTTTTTATCAAAAGCCTGCACTCTCGCCTGCAACTCGGAGCCACGTTTTAATTTCGATTTTACAGCGTCGCAATTAATTGCACTTCTGTATCTCAGTCGCCACGTCTTGGGATGAATAATGAAATCAGCGTCTAACTGCTTTGTAAGCTGTTCAAAGAAGAACAAAGTGTCCGGAGAGGCTTTTAATGACACCGAGGAGGACAATAGTTTCCCATCTCTGCTCTGAAGCGCCGAATTTTACTGCCAATCGTGTTTCCAACTCAAAGGGCGATAATGAGGCCGTGCTTTGTGTGGCGTCTCTGCGTCGCCACGGCGATGCCGTTTGACAGCTACTCGTCACAAACAAGCGCTCGTCACGAATGTAGGGTTCTTAGCCTCGGGTGCACGAGGACGATACGGTTACGACCCGCATCGTGGCGTCTTCCTCCCCTGCCCCAAAACCTTATCGCCATTTGTTTCCCATTTCAAAGGGTCCGCGCTGCACTTACTGAGCGCGCTCATTTGCATCTAACAAGAGATCAAGACTAAGTGGCGGACCGCCTCTTGAAATCCATCTAATTTGCTCCATGGAAATCCATCGCCGGCCTGTAATGTAGCTTCTGCGAGAGCCCGACGCCCGGCGATATCATCCCATTATTGATCTGCCCGATGAATGGGATTTCAGGGTTGCGGTTGGAGGGGAATGAATTAGGCGGCGAGTAAATTACGCGTTCCCACGGTTACCTTGAAAAGGGGTTTTCAATCAAAGCTCGATTTCGGCTGTTGAGACGGTGAGTCCAAAACGGGCCGATCAAATCGATACAGGGTTGGATGCTTTGTGCTCGAGCTTTCTTTGCAATTTGTGTTATTACTGACGTCTAAACTCAAGGCTGATTCTGCCCTAAACATGAGCAACCTCGCCGCAAATATGGAAACGATCCAGGAACTCGCTAATTGATTCCTCCCGCTCGTGGCCCCGACTCTTCATCCGACGCTCCCAACGATCCATCACACCGTTGCTAAATAAAGACGGATGCTGAAATTAAATTAAAGCTATACATCTTGAGCAAATTTGGTCGATTCCCTTTTTATTTCTTTCCCAAGCGTTGGATTAAAGTGTTTAATTCTCGGGCGCGACCGCCAGCATTGCCATTTCAAAGGTCACTGCAGAGGTGAAGTGGCGCTGAAAATCGCTGTTTTCTATTTACCGTCATTTCCAGACCGTAAGGCGCTACTTTTTCCCACATGCTTGGAAAACTGCGACTTAAACAGCAATGCGGCAAATTTGGGGATTTTTTTGGTGGGCTAACGAGCTTCACGTTTGTGTTTCATTAAAAGTTTAAAAAGAAAGTTTCTGTGTACCGTAATTTCCGGACTATTGAGCGCACCTCAATATAAGCCGCACCGGCTAGCCAATCGCTATCTCGCGCTTCCTCCTGCGCACTAAAACCGTCAAAGTCGTCTTCTTCGGTGTCGGAGTTGAACGGACTCAGAATTTCTTGGTCATTTCATCGGTCCGATGTGACGAGGATAAATGATTTAGCGGCGTGAAGCTCGTTAGCCCCGCCCCCCCCAAAAAACTGTCCATATATTAGCCGCAGCGTTGTTTACGTGAAAAAAGTCGCGGCTTATCGTCCGGAAATTACAGTAAACATCTCCTGTGGACACCTGCAGCTTATAGACAATATATGTACACGTATATTTATTTAGTTATTTTTATCCGGTGCGGCTTATATTCAGGTGCGCTCAATAGTCCAGAAATTACGGTATTTTATTTTTAATTGCCGTTACATTTAATATTCTACCCTCTTCATACAAAACTCCAATCTGAATTCTTTCATTCTTTCTCTAAACCGTGTTATATCAGGTAAATCAGGTTTGCGATGGTGGACTGGAATTTAATCCCGGCCGTCATTGGACGAGAGACGGGTTTAACCCTGGACCAATCACAGGGCCTCATATAGAGACGTACAAATATTCACACAAAATGTGGAAAATTTGTTTTTCAAAAAGGCACAAGTTCAGAAGAGAAACATGACGTGCATTCATTCAAAACTTGTGCAACTCAACATTAAATAAAAGTTGCTGATTTGCCTTTTGGTGGAATTAAATCAACTCAAATCACTTTCCGCAGAGCGTACGGAGGACAGCGGCCCCGCCTGCGATCGATGGACACTTCGAAACGATAAAATGATGGAGATCATGATTATGAACTTTATATCATTTCATTTCAGTAAATTATGTTGTCTGATGAGGAATGAAAAAAAAAAAAATCTGCAAATCACAAGCGTGCTTTTGATTTGATCCAGATATGAGCAAGAAAGTTGTTTTTTTTTAATTTTTATTAATTTTTGCAAAACACCCACGGAGCAGCACACGCGCTCCGCAACAACATTAGCGCCCTTTATTTAGGGAATTATAAATTCTTTATTATGAAAAGACGACATAATTATTGTTGTTAATCAAACCAGGTGTTTTGATCACTTTATTTTATTGCACAATTTGGGCTGCACCATTTTATTCCCTGAGGATTGGACTCACTCTGGAGAGAGTCGGACAGAATGCACAACAACATTTTTTTGCAAATATCGGATTCTGTTACGATCTATAACGGAAATGGAATAAACCATAGCTAACGGGGGAGTGAGGGGGACTGGTCAAACTGAGAGGCTTCTTTATATGCAGTACAATGTGGTTTCCACCGGGACGCACGCAATCTGCGCTGGACATCGACGTCCAGATGGTTGCATCAAACAACCATCTGTGCACGCGGCTGGGAAAGGAAAGAACCCCCCCCCAAAAAAAAAAACTTAAAAAAAAAAATGGTTTTGATGAACAGTGACCCCGTCCCTAACGTGCAATGCCTTTGCAGAAATCTCATTTCTGGACAGTTGATGTAGAAAAGGCACCCGCTGGTTTAATGTGTTTCTTCACGCTGAGATACTCCACACACACACACACACATATATATATATATATATATATACACACATGCATGCATGCAATGTTGTAGTTGACCTATTTCATCCCCGTGAATGTTTCCCCCAAACATAACAGGTCGAATTCACCGCTCGAAAATAAACACATCTGCGGCGGCTCAGGGGTCAAATGCAAATTCACTCTTGGTGTTTTTATTTGTTTGTTTGCTGGAATAATATCATGGAATAAAAAAATAAAATAAAAAAATAAAATAAAAAAAATGGCCGACAGCGGGAGGGCTCATACAGCAGGAGGGCTAATATGTAGCGAATGAGCGCATTCATAGTGTGTGTCTGTGTGTGTGTGTGTGTGTGTGTGTGTGGGTTTGTAAATGAAAGGGGTTAAACACCCTGGTGGAAAAAGGAAAAAGAAAAAAAATCAAACTAAAAAACCCACAAACAATGGCGTTCAAATCCCCCTTTCAGATGTTTCCCATTGAATTCCGGTGAAAATTCTGTCTGCCGTTGGAGTGACTGCTGAGCTTACAGTTCAGAGAAATGGTCATTGGAGCTACGACACACACACACACACACACACACACACACACACACACACACACACACCTCCCACCACCCCTGCACCCCCTCCTAAGTCTTTGTTGTCATTTCATTGTGCGCCGCTGACCCGGTGTTTTTCTAAAGACCGACATCCCACACCTCCGATTAATGCCTCATTAGGCCCCATGCCGACGGCGGCGTCTCACATGCTTTTGGCGGCGCTATAAGAACCCCCTCCTGTAAAATAAAAAGAACCTGGGTACTGTTTAACTTCCCTTTTCTCACACCCGTCACTTTGTGGCCGGGCCAGAGTGCAGCCAACGGTCCTTTTTTTTATTTATTGGTAGAGGCTCGCCCCCACGTTCTATGCTGTTGAGAGTGATAGGGAAAAAAAAATAATAGATTTGTTCTGATCCCAAAGCTTTGATTAAAAAGTAAAAATAGAATATTAATATTGATAAATTTTTGAAAATAATATGCATAAGTATCATGATTTGAATGATTTTTCAAATAAATCGCCAGGTTTTGTGAAACATTCAAAAAGTCGTACAGTGCAAGAGCTACTGTGGCTTTTAATTTGAGAAACAACAAAAAGTAAATATAGAATATAATGAAGATAAACATAATTTAAATATACATTCATTTCATGATTCAAATTTTTCAGATTAATTGGATGGTCAGGTTTAATGAACCATTTCATGATTTTCATGATTAAAATTTTTCGGATAAATTGAATGGTCATGTTTTGGACCTCTTAAAAAGTCGTATAGTCCAAGAACTACCGCGACTTTTAATTTAAAAAAACAACAAAACGTTAAGACAGAATATTAATGAAGATAAAGAAAAATTAAATATACATTTATTTCATGATTTGAATTGCCCAGATAAATCGGACTGTCCGATTTAATGAACCATTTAAAAAGTCGAACAGTGCAAGAACTGTCATTGGCATTTAATTGAAGAAACAACAGAAAGTAAATATAGATATTGATGTAGATAAAAATATTTTAAATATATTGCAAGAATGTGTGGCTTTTAATAAAAAATAAATAAATAAATAAATAAATAAATAAAGTAATAATAATAATAATAATAATAATAATAATAATAATACATAAATACAAATTTATTTAATGAGTCATTTTTTTCTGATAAATTGGATGGTCAGGTTTAATTAACCGTTTAAAAAGTTGTATATTGCAAGAACATTGTGGCTTTTAATAAAAAGAAAAAAAAACAACAAAAAACAAAAATAATAATAATAATATGAAATAAATACATAAATATACATTTATTTAAAGAGTCAATTTTTTCTGATAAATTGGATGGTCAGGTTATGAACCATGTCAAAATCCATGTAGTGCAAGAACTATTGTGCTTTTATTTAAAAAAAAAAAAGAAGAAAACAACAATAAGTGAAAAAATACGAATTGGAGACTTGAAGACTTTTAAAAGCGCGTTAATAAACTTATTACACCTTTATAATGCTGTAATTAACATAATCAATGGATAGAGTTTTCTTTTGAGAGGAGTATAAATCATTTAATACAAAATAATATGGCTTCATTGCTCATCTGGATTTTGTTTTGTATATATACACACTGTAATATCTGTAAATATCATAGAAAACGATAGCTAAAAAAGGCAAAATGAAAAAGATTGACTTAACCAGAATAGCAACCATTGGCCTTGCAAACATTTTACCTCCTCTTTTACATGCTAACAATCCATTTGCTCACAAAATTCAAGTGAAAAACTTTCCCACAGTGACAAGATTTTCTCTTCAACGCAACAATATTTCTTATTTATTTTTTATTTTCATCAATTCTTTTTTGATATTCATTTTTAATATTAATTTGTCATGTATTTCTTTAGAGGAACAGTTCATTACATATAAAGATTTTTAAAATTTATCTGTTTACCTCCTTTACACTAAAACAAAGGAAAAATTTGGACTCAGTGTTACTTCTAGGTAATGATTTTACTGTTTCGGCCCCCTTGACATCAAATTAGACCATATGTGGACCCCAAACCAAATAGAGTTTGATACCCCTGTTAGAGAAGAATACATTTATAAATATGTAGAGGAGAAAAAAATAAACTAAAAAAGTGTAAAGCGGAAAAATGTTTCAAGTGTTCAGGGTCGTCCTGGATTTAGTGCGATGATCGCGTCACATTTAACTGATAAAATTACCAATAAATTCTGAGGCCGTTCAATTCCGACACCGGAGAAGACGCGCTAACGGTTTTAGCGGACGCTGGATTCGGATAAAGCGGGGATAGAAAGTTGAAGGACGGATGGACTTTTTCTTTAATTAAAAGTTTAAAAAAATGTTTGTGTGAAAATATCTCATGTTACAACGTGGACAACTGCTGCCTATATATACACACATATATTTATTTTGTTATTTTTAGCCGGTGCGGCTTATACTCAGGTGCGCTCACTCTGGAAATGACGGTAACTATTTTATAAATAATCAAGGACTTGGTATCATATGTTCACATATGTGGATGGTGGGCTTATTTTATAGTTGAACACTCTGGTTTTATTTTTAAAGTGTTTTTGCACCGACCACCCACACACTGATTGAATTCCAGAGCGGCTACATGGGCACTTCCTGATTAGCAACATGCTAACTTGGGAATTCAACAGACGGCGCTTTAATAACTGCAAAAAAAAAAAAAATCCAAAAGGATCAATCAGCACTGGCGTGAAGTAAGCTCATAAGATGGAGAACATGGAAAAATATCGTGAAATCAGGTCTCCATGCACATGTGGTATATTTTAACACGCGCGTAAATAACACATTTTTCTCGCCAATGAATTCCCCTGTTGCGTTGACGGAATGATAATCACTTTGTTGCATAGTAATAACAGATTTATAACAACAATGCCAACAATGATCAACCAACGCATTGTTTTTGTTGCTGCATCAATGTTAATTAAAAATGCGTTAAAAAAAAAAAAAATGCAGTTTTGCAGAAACGGCTCCATGTTAATTTAAAAAAAAATCCTTCCTTACCTTTTACCTGTTACATAAAACATCAAAAACCCTGAATTGGGGGGAGGAAAGGGGAGCCACTGGAAGTAAGTTGTCCTACTTTTACTGCAGTTTGCAAAATGTCAAATGTATCATGTCACTTTTAATTGTAAGAAAAAATTAATTTCCCATCCCTGTCTCTTCTCTTTTTTTTTTTTCTTCCCCGTGCATCGCCCTCTCCCCCCATCTTTTATCAGTTCCCTCCTAATTCCGAGGACACTGTCTTGTTAGAGCTGGTTTTGTGTGATGTGGCTCTTCCTCTCTCTTTTTTTTTCTTTTTTTTTTTTTTTTTTTTTAATATATCAGAATACAGTTCTCATTTATTCATTTCCATTGCTCCGGTGCTGACTTAATCATTCGGCTGGTGTTTGAATAGCTTGGAGACACGGCGGTTCCTGAGAACATCTCCCTCCTTCTCTCTCTCTCTCTCTCTCTTTTGCAGTTGATATATGAGGATTCATATTTAATGGTATTACAAGTTACTACGGTGCAATTTCTGAAACTCTCTGGAAAGAAAAAAGGAAGTGAGCGGTGAGCGTGCAGTAAAAAGTGACTGCTAACAAGCATGATAACGGCTATCCGGCACGATAACGGCTAACAAGCGTGATAACGCCTAACTAGCATGATCATAATAAAGAAGCGTGATTATGATGTATGGATTTTTAGGCAACGACAAGTATGTGCAAAATTAGCGACATACATGTTTTACCATGGGCTTGGATGTCCCGGAAAAGCCTTGGAAAACCTGATAAAACAGTTTCTGATCTTTTTTGGTGGGTTATTTCTACATGGAAAATCGAGTACTGACAACTCTTTTCATATCCGCGGGTTTGTTATTGAAATTCTTCTTGTGCTGTCAGTCAGAGTTTCTGACATTGACGCTTCTGCGGATAAGCGGCGAACATCTCAGACACGTGGCCTTGAGACTTTACTTTGTGATAAGTTCCTCCAAGTGTAGAAACGTGGATTGTCCACTCCAACTAACACACCCGCTCTTAAATCGTGCAAAACTGAACCCACCCTGGAAACCCTATTAACCCCAGGAGCAGAGGAGCCCCCAATAAGAAAACTGACAAGAACCGAGATTAGCATGTTAGCATTTGGCTAAAACATGGAAGCGTCTTATCTCGCCGAGCGTTGGACGGATGACCTACATTACAAGCGTGTACATTTTACAGTTTTACAGCTGCTGCTGCCATGGAAACAACGCTTGGCTCGAGGAGATTCATATTTCATGGTGTTACAAACTACTACAGTGCAATTTCTGAATCTGTCTGGGAAAAAAAAGGGTTGACACTTGTGGTAAAAAGGGCCGTCTACCTGCCGCTGGAGCAGCGAACTAGCATGACAAAAGTGTATGAATAAATACAGTGGATGTAGTCATAAATATATGCAGTGAGACATGAGTACACAGTACAAATACAGCAACATATAACATGGAAGTCCTTGGACGTCCTGAAAAAGCCAAGCGAAAAAAACTCCAGCAAACCTTGACCTTCAAATGTCCACTCAAGAGCCAAGCAAAACTGTTGTCCAAACCATCCTGGAAACCGATTATCCCCAATGACAGAGGCGACCCAAAGAGGAAAAAAAAAGGACAAGAACCAAGATTTCTCAATGCTCAGCCTCAACTTGGGGGTTTCACATCTGCTGTTGTCATGGAAACAGGCGCTGTCAAGCACAAGTTACTTACGGCACGTTAGCATTCGGCTAAAACAAGGAAACACTACTTCGTATATCCAGATGTTGGATAGACAGATAAACATCACCACAAAAGTGTAAAATTAATTGGTTAATATCTGCCGTTGTGATGGAAACAGGCATTATCAACACACATCTGGCGGGATTAGCTAGTTTGCTAGCCCTGCTAGCAAGCTGGAGTTGATTGTTGAAAAAAACGTGGAGGATTTTCCCGGCAGGGCTAATGAACATGACATTTAAATGTTGGGTCGGGGACTGTAATGACGACGCTCAGCCTCGACTTGGGGGTTTCACATCTGCTGTTGTCATGGAAACAGGCGCTATCAAGCACATGTTACTTACCGCACGTTAGCATTCGGCTAAAACAAGGAAACGGTATCTTTTACGTCCATGTGTTGGATAGACGGATAATGTATATCGCCACAAAAGTGTATAATTCACGGTTTAACATCTGTTGTTGTCATGGAAACAGGTGCTACCAACACAAATCCTGCAGCGTTTCCTAGTTTGCTAGCCCTGTTAGCAAAGTGGAGTTGATTGTTGACAAAAACAGAAGGGTTTTCTCGGCAGGGCTAATGAACACGATATTAAAATGTTGGGTCGGGGACTTTAATAACGACGCTCAGCCTCAACTTGGGGGTTTCACATCTGCTGTTGTCATGGAAACAGGCGCTATCAAGCAAAATGTTTTATGAAACATTAGCACGTTAGCATTCGGCTAAAACAAGGAAACGGTATCTTGTACGTCCATATGTTGGATAGACGGATAACGTATATCGCCACAAAAGTGTACCATTCACAGTTTAAAATCCGCTGTTGTCATGGAAACAGGTGCTACCAACACAAATCTGGCGGTGTTAGCTAGTTTGCAAGCCGCTTTAGCAAGGTGGAGTTGATTGTTGACAAAAACGAGGAGGGCTCTCCAGACAAACACGGCATTTGAATGTTGAGCCGGGGACCGAAATAACGCCGCTCAGCCTCGACTCCTACAATTTCTTTTCCTTTTCTTGGGAAGTGTCAGGAAATAGCGATACACTCGTGAAAAAAAAAAAAAAAAAAAACTTTGAAAAACGCGACTCACGACAACCGGGCAGCCTCGACTTGTCACGGAGGGCGGAGGCAGGGGACGGAGGGCCGTGGAGGGAGGGCGAGGAAGCCCGAGCAGTGCCAATCAGAAGCAACTCCGGAGCATGTTGGGAAAGATTACAGAAGTCAAATGGCCTCTTCTTCCATTGTGGCTGCTAAACTGAAGCTGACAGGCAGTCACGGGTTGCGCCCGGCCTCCGTCCGGCCTCCGCCCGGCCGCCAACGCCCACCCCATCTGCAAACTAAAGCGCAGGAATCTTTGAGGTGCTGCTGTGAAAAGTAGCGGCCCTGAATCCCCCCAACCACCACCTAATCCAACCCCCCCCCCCATCCTATTCATAACATTCATAAAAAGCCAAACCCGCTCCCACTTTTTTTTTTTTTTAATTCCTAAACCGCTGTGGTCATTTGTCATGTGATTAGCGATGGGAAAAAAAAAAAAAAAAAAACTAACAACACAGAATGTGAATTAAAGGGAGGAATAACGTGGACGATGAATGAGCTGGATGTCGGTCGGGGGGGAAGGGGGGGGTCCCCGGCAACCAGGGCCCGGACAATGGACCCCGTCGGCCCTGATGCGGCTTGACAAGTGAATGACATGCTGAATGGTTACCATGGGAACAAATGTGTTGAATTTTATGCATGCATATTCTGTTTTGATTGCCCCCTTTCCCTCCTCCTCTTTTTTTTTTTTTTTCATGGATGAGGAGATTTGACGAATGGTGTGCTGACTCCGACCGCGGGGGCGGGGGGGCCGCGACGGACGTCGTGGGCCGGCTTAATGTTAACGCCTCGGAGAGTATTAGCTTAGCGCAGCCGGAGCTCCAGAGGAGTGAGTCGCTCTGAATGGACGGCGGCGCGTCGGCTCCAGGGAGAAGGTGGAGGTTCCACCAGATGATCTAATTGCAGATCTTCGGTCCATGAACATTGTGAACATTGTGACCGCGGACGGTCGGGACCTACTTCGGGTTCGGTGCTCGTGAGCGCCCAACCGTGCAGCCGCCTTCTAAACCAGCTTTAAAAAAAAAAAAAAAAAAAAAATCTTCCAAAGAATCATTTTGCCTCTCTTTGGGTATAAAATTATACAGAAATGAATTATTCAACTCATAAATAAATGAGAAGAAAAGTACATTTTGGTATTTAAATCAATACTATTTATGTATGTATGTATTTCCAAATGTCTGAAGTTCTATATTTGCAGTTTTAATGTATTTATTTATGTGTTTAATTATTCATGTCCGAATGGATTTATTGATGCTGATGTAAATGTTGTGATGACGGATCCAACAGGATTACAATAAAATGCATCTTCTTCCATCAGCCCTTCCGCACTGCAATGCACTGCAACGACAGCGTAAACCAGTTATTCATTCATTCATTCATTCATGTCATGGTCGGTGGAGCCGATCCAAGCTGGATCCATCCCGGGGTCACATATGGAAATATAAAATATTCACCCTCTCATTCACACGTCATTTAGAGACAAGTTGAGAAACCCAAGTGAAGAAGCCTCTGGAATGACCGGTGAAACGTCTTCAAGTGAGGAAATTCAAGTCCGATTGCCACGACAAGAAGATTTCGACAAGATTTGGACGACTGAGAACCTCCGCAGATATTTAGGGACAAGCATTCGAGCATTCAGCGGTCAGCTTTTGTTGTAGAAGCACGAGGGTTCAAATGTCATCAGCTCGCCGTTAAGTAAAAATAATGTTTTGAGGGTTCAATCGCTTCATTAGCTAGCCGTTCATCACAAATAATGCATAATAATAATAATAATAATAAGGCTCAGCGTTTTCTCATTGCCTCCCGAAAACGCTCTCCGGCAACTTTTGTTGACGACTCATTTCTTTGTAGGGTTAGCTTGTGCTAGCTGATGTGTGAAATGGCACAACAGTGTAAAGTGCGGCAGTAAGGCCGAACCAGAAACGCTTGTTTTTCAAAATAAGATCCGGAAGGTTAAATGAAAAAACTATCATTAAAGTTTTTCTTTGCAGACTGGTAGCGGTCCAGGGACCCCTGCTCTATATGACGTGTGAATGAATGAATGAATGAATGGCTATTTGCGGCGCTGTGATTGGTCAAAGGGACAAATCTCGTTTGTCTATTTTCACCATCCCTGTTTTTTTTTTTCTTTTCTTCCCCATTCTTATCCTTGTTGTTGTTGTTCTCTCTGCTGCCAACTATCTGTAGATGTCTTTTGCCATCTCGAGACCCAGAAATCTGACAAATAAAGAATGAATAAACAGACGGAATGAATGAATGAAGACTTTTTAATTCCTCTCCCTTCAGCCACACGGTATCTTAAAATCTTAAAACCTTAAAAAAGATTAAAAAAAAAAAACTCACCCACTTACTGTAAATTGTAATAATGTATCTGTATATATGTTCATAACTGTGCAATATTTCATAACAGCTACATGTACAATAATTTTTCATACTCTTGTGCACTCCTTATCTTTCACTTGTTACTCAAGACACTTTATAGTTTTCACTTGTTACTCAAGACACTTTATAGTTTTCACTTGTTACTTAAGACACTTAGTAGTTATTTATAGTTATTATATATTTTATATTTATATATTTATGTATATAATATTATATATTATATATTCATAGTTTATAGTTATAGTTTTTTATTTATAGTTATAATTATAGTTATTTATAGTTATTTATTTATAGTTATCTATAGTTTATTTGTAGTTTATTTGTATTTCTTATGCACAATTTTCTACTATTATTTATTATTGTTATATTTTTCTTGTAACTCCGGCACAACAATTTCCTTCGGGATAAATAAAGTTGTTCTTATTCTTATACTTATTCCTTATTCTTATGAATGAATGTTTACGGACTGTGGCGCTAAGTGTCTGGAAGCGTCCCAACCAGGGACCTTCTAGCCGTGAGCGGAAGCGCTAACAGTTGCGCCGCCATGTACAACAGTTATGACAAATTATTGTTGCTACCCATTCCAGTCAATTTTTCCGGTAATCCCAATTTCTCACCATAAAGGTGAGCCGAAGTTGCTAGTTAGCAGCCAGCTGCGAATAAATAAACCAAAAAAAAAAAAAAAAAAAAAAAGAAGGACACAAATCCAGCCGGCGGCTCAGCTGGCGCCGCTAACGCCACGCTGGTTAATAAATAACCCCCTTTTTCCTTTTTTCTCCAACCTGATATCAACAGTCAGATAAACTCGCGGCGTGAGTGCAGCCAGCCAGCTAGCATCGCCGGGGTAAGAAAGTGAATATCGTGCACGTGGACCCCCGCCTCCACCCGCCGACCCTCCGTCCCTCCCCCTCCCCGCATTAACTCGTCCTGAGAAAAAAGATTATATGCTTTGTCGACCTTGATAAAAAAAGCCGCTGATGAAAAGGCGAGGAATCATCGCCATCTCCAACAATACTTTGATCAGACGGCGAACACAATGAAAGTGAGCATGTGTGCAAAATAGCCTTGGAACGGCACTGACATCTGAAACATTTTTTTTTTTTTTCCCGCTCTCCTTTCCCACCCTCCCCACCCCGCAGTACCAATTCATCATTTTCACTCCCGGATAATAGAAAGCAATCTTCCAGCCCGAGATTACACTTTTCAAGAAATCATATTTCGCGTGAGGTGGGACATGCTCGGCGGACGGGATGAATATCTGAAGTGCCAATCACACACTGTAAACACTCAAAGGCCAATAATGCAAACGGATGCATGACGGTGCATCCTTTAGCTCCGCCGGGCGGCGGCGGCGGAGCGACGAAGGGGGGTAAATATTCCGTCTCGGCGGCAGGGATACACATATCACAACACAGCCGCGACCCGCGGAAAATACATTTCTATTGTCGCCGAACGCCTGCCTCACTCCATTACGGCGCGGCCCGCTGCGTGAGCGCTACCCCGCCGAGAGCCGGCCAATCCGTGACCGTCAGAGTCCCCATTCAATTATGCTAATATATATTTAAAATGCATGCAATTTGACCAATATACCTTTTTTTTTTTTTTTTTTTTTTTTACAAGTACATATTCTTGTTCCAGTATTTAAAGATATGATGTTTTCATAGAATATTCATATCCCATGCATTATGCAGCAGCAGTAGTAGTTTTAGTGCCCGGGGCTACTATGTGACTCATTATCATGCATATTCTTTTAAGCCGCAGTGTTGAGCCTTTTTTTTTCTTTTGTTTTTGAACCCAACTCCACCTGGTTACCGTTTCCAGGTTGCTCAGCAGTTTCTGCCGAGTGTCCGTGGCAAAAATAAACAAAAAAACTACCCTAGTAGGGGGTAGTTTTAGGAAACGTGGCCTTTGACCGTGGAGGTGGGATACCGGTGTTTGCGGGCGTTAGCATAACAACATGAGTCAACGCAGGGTAAACGTATCCGAGCCCCCGTTTCGCGAGGTTTTCAGGGCGCCCATTTCCAGCACAATCCAGAAACAGGCGCGGGAGTGGAACAATTTGAAAGCGCGACAATTTAAAAACGGGCATGCGCAATGAGGTTATAGTGAATTGCCATGCTCGGGTGGCTCAACCATGACAACAATGGCCGACTCAAGGGCACTGGAGAGTACTCGGGCTGGAACGACTCCCGGTCTACATTCTCTTGGAATTTACTCGCCCTTGTCGCTCAGGGTCACTTCAAGCAGTAACTCCACATGATTATCGGTCCACTGGTCGCCATTGTTGATGTTTACACTCGCTGTAGTCCCCGCATTTGTTGGGGCGCAGGGACAAGAAGTGTCTCAATGCCCGAGCCTGGTTTAGTCCGACGACAGGTGCGTACTGCAACGTCTCTGATGTTTCCTTCAGCCTTGTGAGCAAGAAGATTCTTTTCAAAATGTTCCCTATCCGCACACAGAAAGTTTAAGTCAACGGGCAATTGCGGATGGATACGCCCGAACAACAAGGTGGGACTCGAGCGCGCTGTTGCTTCTCCTCACTCGACACCATCCTCAATGTTTCTTTCGCAAAGAGTGGATTTACGACACGCCCCTGGAGTGGAGGGCCGCTCCAGGCAATGACTCCCCCTCATCGTCGGTCCATCGGTCACAATTGTGAATGTTTACATCCACCACAGTAACCGCATTTGTTATTGCTAAGAAAGAGTTCCTGCTCCAAGTGGAGGAGTTCAAGTATCTCGGGGTCTTGTTCACGAGTGAGGGAAGGATGGAGTGGGAGATGGACAGGCGGATCGCTGTGGCGTCTGCAGAGATGCGAACTCTGTTACTGGAACAGGAGCTGAAGGAAGAGCTGAGCCTCTCAATTTACTGGTCGATCTACGTTCCCACCCTGACTTATGGTCGCGAGCTGTGGGTAGTGACTGAAAGAACAAGATCAGGGATACAGAAATGAGTTTTCTCCACAGGGTAGCCGGACTCCCTTAGAGATCGGGTGAGAATTTGGCCCTCCGGGGGGAAGCTCGGAGAAGAGTCGCTGCTCCTCCGCATAGCGAGGACTCAGGTGAGGTGGCTCGGGCAACTAGTCAGGAACTCGACTTGGGGGTTTCAATCTGCTGTTGTCATGGAAACAGGCGCTATCAAGCAAAATGTTTTATGAAACATTAGCACGTTAGCATTTGGCTAAAACAAGTAAACGGTATCTTGTACGTCCATATGTTGGATAAACGGATAATGTATATCGCCACAAAAGTGTATCATTCATAGTTTAAAATCCCCTGTTGTCATGGAAACAGGTGCTACCAACACAAATTTGGCGTTGTTAGCTAGTTTGCAAGCCGCTTTAGCGAGGTGAAGTTGATTGTTGACAAAAACAGAAGGGTTTTCTCGGCAGGGCTAATGAACATGATATTAAAATGTTGGGTCGGGGACTTTAATAACGACGCTCAGCCTCAACTTGGGGGTGTCAATATGCTGTTGTCATGGAAACAGGCGCTATCAAGCAAAATGTTTTGTGAAACATTAACACTTTAGCATTTGGCTGAAACAAGTAAACGGTATCTTGTACGTCCATATGTTGGATAAACGGATAATGTATATCGCCACAAAAGTGTATCATTCACAGTTTAAAACCAACACAAATTTGGCGTTGTTAGCTAGTTTGCAAGCCGCTTTAGCAAGGTAGAGTTGATTGTTGACCAAAACGAGGAGGGTTCTTTAGACAAACATGGCATTTGAATGTGGTCAAGATGCCACCTGGACTCCTTCTACGGAGGCCACGGGGAAGACCAAGTGCCCAGGCTGGCCTGGGAATGCCTTGGGGTTCCCCTTAAGAAGACCTGGACCATGTGGCAGGGGAGAGGGAGGTCTGGGCCTCACTGATCCGAATGGTACCTCCGCGACCCGGCTCCTGATAAACAAGGGAAGATGGATGGATGGAAGGAAGTGTCTCTTTGCATGTGCTTGTCTTAGTCCATCACAAAGCACGCTGCCAACTTCTGATTTGGCTTGTGAGCTACAACATTTCTTCTGCCCTCCTGTGCTCGGAGGTGTTTAAAAAGCATCCGCACTCGGAAGGGTGTAGTCAATTTCCCGTGTGTGGACGGGGAAACCGGAAGGACAATGGCCGACTCCGGAGTAGTGCTCATGCTTCTTGCTCTATTGTATCTTCCGATGTTTCGTCTGCAAAGAGTGGATTTACGACACAACCCTGGAGTTTAGGGCGACTCGAGGCAATAACTCTACCTCATTGTTAGTCCACCGGTTGCCATTGTTGAAGTTTGCCCTTGCTGTAGCACCTGCATTTTTCACGGCGCAGAGGCAGGAAATGTCTCTACGTATTGACCTGTTTCAGTCGCAACTTCACACAACCGACTACTGTCGCTGTACCTGTATTGCCGCCTCGCCTGCGTTTCCCGCGGCCTCCCGTGTTTTAAAAGCGTCGCCGTCCACACGTGGGAAGTGGTAGTCGACTGAACCGGAAGTGTCCCTACGCACCGGCGGGTTTTAGTCCACCACAAAAATCACGCCTCCAAATCCAGGCCTGGCATGTGACCCGCGGCATCACTGGAGTTAATCATAAAAAATAAAAACCGAGTTTACAGTAAACGCCAGAATTTCCGTGAAAGACGACAAGGTCAACAGAAAAAATGTGACGTCCCCAAACAAGGACGCCGGGTCGCGGGAGGTTACATTTTTTGGTTTGATTTAACCCAAAAGGGCACATGTTACACCTCTGTTCATCCAGTTGCACTGGCTACCAGTAGCTGCCAGGATCAAGCACAAGGCCCTGACCCTGGCATTCAAAACTATCTCAGGAACATATCTGAACCAAATGATAAGTCCTTATGTTCCCGGCAGAGAGCTGCGTTCCTCTAATACAAACCTACTAGCAGTACCTTCTGCTCGCTCTAAGCGATCTCAGGCAAAACTGTTCTCAGTTCTACTACCTCAGTGGCGGAACAAACTTCCAGAAGCAACAAGACGAGCATCATCTCTCTCAACCTTCAAGAAACTGGTAAAAACTGTTCTCTTTCAGGACTTTTTACTGCGCTGATGCCCCAGATCAGGTTAGGCAGCAAGTTAGGCTATGCAGTGTGTGTGTGTGTGTGTGTGTGTGTGTCTTGTCAAAAAAAAAACAACTCACTAACCCAAGCTTACTGTTCTGTATATTTCCTGCGCATCGTGTATTTGCAAGTGTATTTGCAGTCCCTATGTCCTCTATTGTAAGTCGCTTTGGATAAAAGCGTCTGCCAAATGCAATGTAATGTAATGTAATGTAATTTAACTTTTTGGAGTTTCAATTAACAGGTCAAGGAAAAAAAAAACGGAACGAGTCGTGCCCTCTCCGGCTGAGGAGGCCAGTAATTACGGGACATTTATGTCCCTCTTTCGCAAACTCCCTCAAGATGACCCGGCTCAGACGGGGGGCCGCAATCAAGCTCTGTTTATACCCTTATTCATTACAGATGTTGTGTTTACAGTGCAGGGGCATCGAGGGGGGAGGGAGGGAGGAAAGAAATACAGAGGATGGAGGGGGAGGGGAGTAGTTAGAGGAGGAGGAGGAGGTGGAGAACACGCCACTGAATGTCCCAAGCCATTAGAACAAGGGATATTTCTGGTTGACTGCGCAATTCATTCTCAACATGTCACATTGAATTTCTTCCATTATAAAACACGGCTGCCGTCTCCACTCCACAGGCAGATTGCCTCCACCTCCTTCACCCGCTGAAATATTGCCTCTCCCCTCAAACAGTCTTTCCCAAACACCCCCCCCCCCAAATCCACAGAACTTGTGATTTTTATTTATTTATTTTTCTTCTCTTTATTTTTCTCTTTTCGATGATTAGCTCGTATCTGCGGACAGATGCTCTGCTTCGTTCCCAAGATGACGCCGTGTTGTGATGAGGATGATGAGGAGGAGGGTTTGATAAATGTGCACGTGGTGCAAGAAGGATTTAAGCTTTTTTTTTTTTTTTCTACTTCTTCCTCTTCTTAATATATGCGGACAAAGCAACATGCTAATGCAATTAAAAAAAATCTCACATCGGGAACCCGCTCAAGCGTTGGAAGCGAAAGAAAAAAGATGCAGAATCTGCGTTTGCTGCGATGTTCGCTTTAAGATTTACTCAGGCATTTAATGTTGTTAGATTTAATTAAACTAATTAGAAAATAAAACATACATGCATACTATCTTTAATGATATGTATGGCCCATGTAATAAACACTAGCGAACACATAATAAGGTGCTAATAAGGACGTATAATTAGCTTTATACCAATTTAACGAGTGATTAGGAACATTAATTATGGCCGTCTAACTTTTCCGTAATTGTTAATTATAATAACAGTAGAACTAAGTTATTTGTCTTCATCAGTATTTTTAATTACTTTTATCTGTTATCATCTATTACCAGTTAATTACATCCTTGATTGCAAGAGTGAGAACCACTGTGGCGCTTCATTATTAATTATCTATGAATTAATCGTAATTAGCACGCAGGCTATATGATACTCATCAAAACCCTCATCAATTCATTCACTCATTTATTCTATCTATACCGCTTAGCCGATTAGCAAGCTAATAGCGTGGCTATCTCAGCCGTCATTGGACGAGAAGCGAGTTCAGCCTGGACCAATCGCGGGGCCACAATGTGACCTTCTCGGCGTGAGGCGGAAGCGCTAACCGTCGCGCCGCTGTCATCCATGCTAATGTTGCTGAATTGATGCTTTCCAAAACATTGTGCTAATTAGCGACCGGCGTGTCCGACGTATCCGTTAGCAGCGAACGAACCGCGACATCGATCATCCTGGAAAGTTAACAAGCGATTTCAAATCTCGGTGTCGTCATTATATACCCGCTTGCAAAAAAAAAATAAAATAAAATAAAAATAAACTCATGTTCCACCGCTTTAGTTCCATCCAGGCGCTGTCAACCCCAATTCCTGAATCCCAGCTCTGACGTGCTTTTTATATTCCGCCCCCGTACGGTAATTGCTTTTCCATTTATATTTCAGATGTCGCCGACAAGATAATAAACAGATCGGGACGTCGGACGGGGGAGAGGGGGGAGTTTACGCCAGCAACACGTGACGTAAAGAAGGGGACGAAGTCTTCTCCGATCGCCGCCGAAAGCGGCGCAATGGGGGGAAACCCCCGGCTTCGCCTCCAGACCCTGACAGTTCTGACCGACCCGGCAACAAAGATTGATGTTTGCCCCGGATAGAAAGTATAAGAAGAGCGGCAATTATGTCGGGGCCGGGAGAAACATGTGTCTGCGCTCCGCGGCACAAAAGGCCCTCGTTGCATTGTTATCGTTCTCAATAACCCAAGGTGTGTTTGGGAGTAAATGGATTGTCTGCAGCCGGCGTTTCATCCGCCGAAGCTCTTCTCATCTTATCTCATCTCTGTTCAGACTTGCAGCGCCGCACCCTTCCTTCCCTCCTCCTCCTCCTCTTCCTCCGTCTTCACACAACGGCATTATTTCCAAAAGCAGAAAGTAGCATTTCTGGTTCGATAAGAACGAACAGCCCGTCGGTTACGGCCCATCCATTATTTATATCCACGTGAGACCCGGGACTTTTTTCGACGCGGAGCTCCTTGCTAGCGAAGCGAAGCTAAATGTGATGACCGTCAGGCGGGGAGCGGCCATTACGGCGCGCGCGCGCGTGCTACTTCGAGTTAGCTACGTTTAAATCCTCGATAAATCATTCATAAAGCATTACCCACGCATTAAAATCGGCTATGAATCTTTTATTTTTTTTCATTTGTATGCTAATCTATATGGCGCGCCGCAACGGCATTTTCATATTTTATAAAGGAACCGTAAGCGCTACACGTGTTCAATTCCCGTAATGGAGAAGTTTGAATGGTTCAAAAGATTATTCCGATGTGCATTTACACGTCCAAATGGTTAGCGAGAACGGTAATAAATGTTTTATAAACAATTAATGATAACCATGTGTAATTGGGCAGTTATGACACAGTTTCTGAATGAACTCTTAAATGAATAAAGTATTTATAGATTAAACTGGAAGCCTTGAGATGACTGTGCTGACGGGCTGACCTTGCAGTCATTTACACAAGTTGTATTTTGAAAAAAAATAATGTAAAATAAATCATCTATTTTGGATTATATGAACCTGTGATTTTTAAGACCAACCGCTCATTTGTCTAACCCATCATTAATCCTTTATTATCAATCATCAAACATGTTAAAAAGTGGCATTACGATTCAGAATTTGTATGCGTGGAGGTGCAGCTACAGGAAAACAAAATGCACAGATTAACCAAAAATGAACAAATTAATGTCATTTTTATAAAGAAAGGATGGATCAATCGTTGTATTTACACGTTGCGTGATAGCAGCACACTTTGTGTTTTGAATGACAACATTCATTTTGTGTTTCTCATCGATCCTTCACTCCTGAATACACCAACGCATCACAATCCTGGACGCTATTTTTCCCCTTCTAGTGCAACAGGCTAGTTGGGTTTTTCACTTTTCTTCATGTTCACTTGCTTTTCTTGGTTTATTTCTATGTGTGAATGACAGAAGGTGACTTTTGAATGCTAACATTATGCTAACTTGTATTGCTTATCCATGTATGGGCCAATACTCGTTTTACTGTTGCGTTTGCTAAGCTAATCATCAGACCGCATGCTGTCCACAAGCCCCTTATATGCATGCACTTGTAAATACCCATGCATATACGTTATATATATATTTTTACATACCTTTTTTTACATACCTTTTTATTTACATACTTTTTATTTTTTTTTGTTAAAGCTTATAACTTTATTTTTTTCTAATCTGTACTGTTTTTTTATTTACTTTTTATGATTCCCTATTTATTCTTTATTTTCATATACAGTTCTATCTTGATTCTCCACCACTTGAATCTGTGAGGAGGAGCTGCTTCCAACAAAAAGCAATTTTTGCCTCGGGGATCAATAAAGTATTCTGATTCTGATTCTAATAAGATAAACTTCAGTGATCCCCATAGGGGAAATTCCTTTGTCACAGCAGCGTAACAGTTATAATGTTAAAAAAATAAATAAGGAAAATAAATATAAATATCAATTCCTGTCAGCGGATCATTTGGTACCGGTTCACAAAGAAAATCTTTCTTGGTAAAAATGTTTTTTATTAGACCTTCCAGATCTTGTTTTGAAAAAAGACTGTTTCCTGCTGCACTTAACTCTATCTGCTAACATAAGCTAGCCCTTGAAAAAAATTTGCCAGAAACAAAAGTAGCTGGGGTGCTTTTTCAGGAGGAAATGATGAGACTGCCACCAAAAGCAAAGCTGCATTTCAAAGAAAATATCAAGATTCCTACCTGAGTCACACAAGCTCCGCACCCGCTACGCATTGCTTGCAGTGAACGGGTAGCAAAGGAAGTTATGAAACCATCAAAACTATATTTTTATTATAATGCAAAATTATTTTAATTACCTAACATAAAATGTAATTGTTGAATAATCATTTTTATTATTTATTAATTTATTATTTCATTATTAATTATTTATGATAGCATTATTTATTATTTATTATATCATTATTTATTATTGCCTCTAAAAGGTCTGCGGAAACAGTTTTCGTGCATAAAACTGGTCCAGGGTAAAAAAAATAAAAAAAAAAGGTCAGGGGTCGCCGCTCTAAACTACTTAATTCCCGGAGTGAATCACTTTCCTGTTTATTGTGTTTTTACAGTTTAATTACAAGTGAACTGATTACGTGGACGCACTCGAGGCCACGACTTTAAATGGCACCATTTTCTCATCTTTTGCAGAATTACACATCCGGCGTCCTAACATGCAAAACCTGCATAAACACGCAGCAGCTTTAAATCATTTGCTGATGGAGGAATTTAAGCTACCAAATACGGGAATAAGAAACGAACAAGCTATTGTTATCAAATAGTTCTCGATATGAATTGGAATAACAAATTAAAGATGGGAAAAGCACATCTGGTTGCTGACTGGAATGTGTGGAGGCGATTCAGCTGAAACTAAGGCTAAATTTGGTACCTCACGTTCAAATAAATGCTGGAGAAATCGTGGTCTGCACATTGGCAATCAGACCCATGTATTTCAGTCATGCTTGAAACTGAAAATATTGTGGGAGGAAACGTTTGAAGCACTTTCAAGAAGTTTTTACTAGAAATATTACAATGGACTCAGCTGCGGCTGGGTCAAATCAAAAGAAAATTGCACTAAAAACATAACTAACTCAGCATAATGTTAATTTTTCCTGTGACAAATGATTTATAATTTTTCGTACTGTCTTACAAAAACGCTATTTCAGTGCCGTAAGTGTGAACGTGTGGCAATAGTGACAATAAAGTTGATTTTGACTTTTTTTTTTTCATTAACATCACTTTAATACCATTAACATTTACAAATGCCTGTATATCCATATTCTCAAAAATGTCTTGATAAATTCAATGTAGCCTTTTATTGCTTATTCTTTTTATTTTATTTTTTTTTCTATATAATTATAAATATTTTTCTATTTATTTATCATGATTATCTGCTATTTGTTGAGTCGTAATTGTCATTAAAATAACCTTGTATTTGAAATCAATAGATATGATAAATATGATTCTGTATGTTTAATTACACATTTTAATTACACATTTTTCTGGAAGGCTAAATTTAGCATACGTAGCTCCGTGTTTGGTGTGAAAATACCAACGTGGATTGTACTTTCTGACAACCGACGCTGCCTCCTAACACAAAAGACATTGCGTTATTTTCTTCTTGAAGCACAAATGTATAGTAATTTAATAATAATTTGCATTTCTCAATTCCATTTGTTGAAAATGGCATTGATGTGGATACACTGCGATCTAAATAAAAATGTTAAGGAAAAAAAAAAATGCAGAAGGTTCATTGGAGATCCTAAATCTGTGAACCCAAGGACGAGATAACCGAATAAGAATAAGAATAAGAATAAGAACAACTTTATTTATCCCAAAGGAAATTGTTGTGCCAGAGTTTAAAGTAAAACATTACAATAATAAATAATAGTAGGAAATTGTATAAACAGTAAAAAAATAAATTAATTAATTTTAAAAAAAAGGGGGGGGGAGAACAAGAAATACAAAGATGGATAAGAAATAAAAAATATGAATACTGTAATTTCCAGACTATTGAGCGCACCTGAATATACAGGACTGTCTCAGAATATTAGAATATTGTGATAATGTTCTTTATCTTCTGTAATGTAATTAAAAAAACAAAAATGTCATACATTCTGGATTCATTACAAATCAGCTGAAATATTGCTAGTCTTTTATTATTTTAATATTTCTGATTATGGCTTACATCTTAAGACAACTCAAAAATCCTATCTCAAAATATTAGAATATCATGAAAAAGAAATTTTTGTTTTTTTCAATTGCATTACAGAAGATAACTTTATCACAATATTCAAATTATCTGAGACAGTCCTCTGAGCCACATTGACTAAAAAATAAAAATTAAATCTATGTGTAAATACAGTATATAGGCCACAGTTGTTGATAAGCCACAGGTGTCCATGTTGTAACATGAGATATTTACACAGAAATGTTTTTTTTTACTTTTATTTAAACACTTACGGTAACATCCACAAATACATGCTGGAAATAATTTTTCCGATGAGCACCTGTAAGACGGCCGATAAAAAAAGATGAACAATAAATAACACGCTTTGTCCGACTCCAGCTGATCACTATCTTGGTCTTCCTTCTGCGCACTAAAACCCCTTAGTCGTTGTCACGTGTTGGAGGTGTGAAGCTCGTTAGCCCCCCAAAAAAAATCCATAAATCAGCAGCATTGTTTTAGCCGCAGAGTTAAAAGCATGTGGAAAAAGAAACGGTTTATAGTCCGGAAATAACATTAGAAACAAAGCGTCCGCCCTCTCATTTATATCTTACATAGAAAAACAAAACCGTTCACCCTCTCATTCAACTTATACAGACATAAAACCATTCCAGCATTCAGGGACATGCAACCATTCACTCTCTCAAAATACAAATTCACAAAAAAAAAAAAAAAAAATGACATAAGATAAGATAAGATAAGATAAGAACAACTTTATGAATCCCGAAGGAAATTGTTGTGCCAGAGTTACAGAAAATATAACAGTAATAAATAATAAAAAGAAAAAGGCAGAATTAGAAATAAAAATCAACTATAAACTATAAAGTGTGTCAGTGAAACTATAAAGTGTCTTAGTAAACACGTGATAAAACTATAAGTGAAACAATTCATTCGCAATTCATTCATACAGAAAAATACAACCATTCATTCACCTGCCACAGATACAAGCTCTTCCAGGAAGCCCAAAACAACAGCAAGAACTGTTTGCTAGCAATAAAATGAACAGTAGCGGCTTAGAGTCTGGAAATAACAGTAATAAAAGCAATATAGAGAATGAATGAATGAATGAATGAATGAAGTGTACCAGTGTCCACGCAGCCCTTGCGTGCTCCCTCTTTGAAAATGACCAATCATTTCGGACTGACCCGACATAGCGCAGCGACGGCGCAGACGTGGATTCCACGTCCGCTTCGAAATGCAGAATTAACCCCAACCTATCATTACCGCCCAGGTACCGGCCTGGACCCGTTCCACATTCCAGCGAGAAAAAACACAAGACACTCCAGCGTGATCCGCCGTGTACCGCTTTTATTTACGGCCGCCGCGGGATTGTTTATAAGGAGTTTAACGGGTCGTTCGTCCAGTCGGATGGAGTTGGAGGAAGTCCCTCATTGAGAACGCAATGACCTTCTCCGTCACCCAACGCGACAGCAATCGGCCGGACCGTGCACCAAAATTATCGTCCGACCCATCAAACCTCTTCCCTGCTTTATTGTTAGTCAAATATTTAAAAAAAAGGCCAAAAAGTTCCTCGCAGATCGGAGACGTAGCTTCCTTTTGACCAGCTCCTCTGGTCGCAGACCGAAAAACCCAACTCTTCCAATCCCAGCAAACCTGCAAACCCTTCATCGCCACGCCAGACCCCCACCGCCCTGCATTTATATAATAAATGCAAATTTATATAATAAATGCAGAGCAAGTTTAACAACAATTGTGCATAATTTTGTATGTACTTTATTTATAGAAATATATATATGTAAATTATATCATGTGTACGTGTATATGTATTTTATATATATGTATATATATAGAATTTTATTCTTACTATATACTCTATATGATATATTGTTCTCTTTTTTTATTTTCTTTTTTACATTTTTTTCTCTTTCTCTTTTATTTTTAATTTCATTCTTATATATTCTATATTATTTTCTTTTTTATATTTTTTCTCTTCCCCCCTTTTTTTAAATTTTATTCTTGATGTTCATAATTTTATTCTTACTAGATACTCTATATGATATATTTTTCTCTTTTTTTATTTTCTTTTTTACATTTTTTTCTCATTCTCTTTTATTTTTAATTTTATTCTTATATATTCTATATTATTCTCTTTTTTTTTTTTTTTTTTTCTCTTACTCGTTTTTTTATATTTTATTTTTTTTATTCTTGATGTTCACAATTTTGACCCCTCGGGGACAAATAAAGTTTTTCTGATTCTGATTCCGACAGCGACCTTGTTTTGGAGACAAATGTCAAGCGGAGGTCGCCCCTTAACGCCCCGCCTAGGGAGCACGAGGCGACTGAAAACGCCGCGTCCTACCCGACATAATTACACTGTGGAAATCAATTACACTGGAAAGAATATCAAGGTTGGAAATCGTTAGATTGGTTTCCAAAAAGGCACCGGCGGCAATTTGTTTAGACTAGCTAGCTGACTGCTGCGGTTATTCAAATGGGCTCTGTTGCAGTATCGGGTTTGCTTTAGTTTACATTAGCGGATGGATTACTTCGAAAGGTTGCATGACACACCATTTATTAGACGTTGTATTTCTGTTTCCTTCCCCTGACTGGTGAGCGAGACGCCACGAGGAATTACGGCGCGCCGGATTGGGATTGAAATTAACCGCTTGCCGCAAATCAAAGATGTGCCACTCAACTGCGGACGGGCCGCGGTTAATTTATGAGCGCGGAAAAGCGACGCTCTCGCCGCCGGACGCGTCCATATGCAGCCTCAATACGGGTTACGTTTCGTTTTATACCTATGTTGACATTTTATTCAAAAGACAACGGCCAAGAGGGCGAGGCGATCCTTAGAGCCATTTTAATGTATCTCAACATTCAGCCATCATAAAAATGAGCCCCAATTTTATTGTGATAATGGAAAAGTGGACTGGAAAAGTGGATTTGGAATTGGTTTGCACATAATATCTCCTGCTATAAAAATGAGATTTGCAGCCATAGGGGAAAACAAATCAAGATCCTTTCTTCAGTTATTGGACCATGGAAGAGAAAATGCAGTTATTGTAATGTGCCTGTTTAAAAAAAAAAAAAAAAGGAAAAGAAAAAGAAAAACAACGTTGCTGGTTTTGCAACGCCGCGCAACGTCCGTCTCGGTACTGCGAGCCCGACATGATTGTCAGGCGGGAAACGCTAAGTGTACGCTTCGGCCTGGAGTTGAGAAAACAATGGATTTCTGGCACTTTCGGTAGTTTTGGGGCGGCGCTGCCATGACCCCGAAATGTGACACTGGAAGCAAAAGGAAGACGTTTTAAAAAAAAAAAAAAAGCCAGCTAATTACAACGAAACAGTATCTTCTGCAACCATCCCATCGCTTGATTGACGCTTCCACAGTACTTTTATTTGGGGCGCCGTAAAAAACGGTCAGCCAATTACAAACGAAATTGTATCTTCCGTTCTGCTACCATCGCCTCGGTTGATTAACCCGTCCCGTAGCCTGTGTGGTACTTCTTTATGTACCTGGATTTGGATATTTGGGCACCCACTTGCAGCGCGCAGACATACCGGGAATTCTCCAAACACATGATATAAACCAGGGGTGGGCAAATTCTTTGGCCCAGGAGCCGCATTGACTTTTAAAATTTGACAGACGGGCCGGGTCAGCACAAGATACGATACATATTAAAAAAAGAACAGATTTGTTAACGGTTCATATCAGACTTGAAGTTTGCTTGCATTTCATGCACAAACCGGTTTTTCACTTGTAGCTTCACATCCAGCTCAGTCATGTATGTCAGTATGTCCACAGTAAAGGCTAAATCCGTGTCATTCAGCTCAAGAAAACTCTCAAGTAGCTCCAAAAATGAAATAATCTCCTGTTTGAGCTCCCACATTCATTGATCCAATCATTCACATCAAGTATGAATTCTTTACCAATCTTCGGCCGGCCGGATTAAAAAGACCAACGGGCCTAATATGGCCCGCGGGCCGTAGTTTGCCCACCCCTGATATAAACAGAAGACCGCGGCCGGCGACAGGCTTTAGCCAGCGACCATGTTGGACCAAATTGTGCGACCTGTCTGCAACACGGCGGAGGTATCAGCGTCATTGCTGGGATGAAAGCAAATTTACCAAGATTAATTGGACTTGCAAGAGTACCTTTTTCACAAGTGAGGCGAAGCATACGCAATGAATGATTACAGGGGATTGATGATAACCGGGGGCTAATCATCGTGACATTAAGGGTTTCTATGGTAAAACGGTGAATGGTCCAAACTTGTGGTAGCGCTTTGTAGACTCTAATAATAATAATTTATCCTTTATTAATCCCTCGTGGGGAAATTCATTCTCTGCAATTAACCCATCGTGGATGAACCATAAGCAGTAGGCCGCCATCCACCAGCGCCAGGAGAGCAGTTAGGAGTTCAGTGTCTTGCGCAACAACACTTTGACACACTAGGAGGAGCCGGGAATCGAACCAGGAATGTTCGGTTCCAAAGACGATTGCTCAACCTCCTGCAAAAAGGCACCGAATTGTAGAATTTTGGTGCTTTTAGCTGTAGTTTCACCCCTGGTTTTTGTTGCGTTGACTCCCTGAGTAACTTACGGACATACCGACTGGACCTCTTGTCAGAGCGCGATAGTTGCAAGCCGGATTTATTGGTTACAAACAAGAAATGAGAAAAGAAAAAGCCAAAGTCAAATGGGTTGGTTCCTCTACTGCAACTGAACACTCTTTTCCCTTCTCCCTTGCTGGTCCCACAAACCTGCATAGATATACGTACATCCTCAGCTGGGTACTTCTGGATATACCATATATGGAGTTTGTCAAGAACCTCGCCTGAACACGTCTCAGGAGTCGTTCCCATGGCGTCAGGTTTAGGCATCTGCAGGACAATCCAGCAGACATTATAATCCTCTCATCGATGACCCACTCAACAGGGACACGTTGTTCGACACAAAGCATACAACTGTCGGGGCAGGGGAACCATAGTTAACAGTCGAGATAAAAAAAACAACTCGACTATTCAACGGCTTTCAAAGCATGGGGTTTCAAAGTGCTTGTACATTTGTCACCTGACGTCTTATGGCACATCTATCAAACTCAAGGCCCGCGGGCCAAATGTGACCCGCCACGTCATTTTATGTGGTCCACAAAAACGTCTTAAAGGGTATGATTGTCTTAAAATACATAAGTCAAACATGTGCATTGACTATAAACTACATTTCCCTCAATTCATACAGATCATGTTACCCGCGAAGTAACAGCATCCCGCCATTTGATTTTATATCATATATATATATATATGTACTGCTGAAAAAATAAAGGGAACACTTAAACATCAAAATGTCAACTTAAGAATCAACACTGATTCATTTTGACTTGTTTTCAGGGCATTTAATCAACGTTGGATCAGCCCGTCGTGTGTTTTTCCATTTTAATTTGGAGCCTGACTCCAAATCCAGACCTCCGTGGGTTCATGCATTTGATTTCCATTGATCATTTTTGTGTGATTTTGTTGTCAGCACATTCAACTATGTAAAAAACAAAGTATTTGATAAGAATATTTAATCCATTCGGATCTAGGATGTTTTATTTTAGTGTTCCTTTATTTTATTTTTTTTGAGTAGTGCATATATACATATGGGGGGTGTAGCAATGTACTTTGTGTTTATGAGAAAAAATCTGCAAGGCTGTGTGTGGACATTTTTTTTTTATTTTGTAAAAATTCTACATTTATCACCTGTTAGCAGCTCACAAGTGTTGGTTGCACTTATTCTGTTTTTCTGCCCCTCTTAATTGTGAAAAGAGGTTTTGAGCAAACTTAATGTCATAACTAGTGTTTCATTATATTTTTCTTTATTCGCTACTAACATCGATCAACTATAACTAGTTGATCGACTGATGGAGTAACGTGGAAATATAGAAGGATTTATGCTGTAATAGGGCAACTAGTAAACATTCTTTTTTTACATGAATGCAAATGCATATGTAACATTTTGGATTTAAATGAACATTAACATTAAGGAGCAGTTACTGTAATTTCCGGCAGATAAGCCGCAACTTTTTTCACTTAAACAACAATGCAGCTCATATATGGATGTTTTTTGGGGGGGCTAATGAGCTTCACGCCGCTAAAACATTTATCCTCGTCACATCGGACCGAAGAAATGATCGGGAAATTCCGAGTCCGTTCAACTCCGACGCCAAAGACGACGACTTTGACGGTTTTAGCGCGCAGAAGATAGCGATCGGCTAGCCCAGGGGTCGGCAACCCGCGGCTCCGGCGCCGCATGCGGCGTTTGGAAAAATAAATTATAAATATTTAATTGAAGTGTATTTCATTGTGTCAATTCCTTTTTTTTCTTTTAGTTCTAAGTTGGAGGATTATTGTGATCTTGAAATATTAAATGAAATTATATTTTATATTTTTCACCGTTCAAAATAGCGTCACACTCGCGGAAGCTAACACAAGTTCAGGAGCAGAAGTCCCACAAACTGGGTAAAAAAAATATTTATGAAGATATTTTGCAAATATTTATTTTTCATTGTTTACTGACACAGTGATTTTTTTTCCCGATTTATTTTTGAAATTCAGGTCAAGGCTCCGCTACACGCTCTGAAAGCCCAAAGCTCAAAATGAGTTCATTACATAAATAAAATTTAATTTCTCTGTAATGCTTTGTGAATTTCAGAAGCAACACAGTACACACTTGTTTATACAAAGTGTAAAGGTAATAAAAAGCAATATATACAGTGGTACCTTTATTTTAGACGTCAAAAAGTAATTGCGGCTCCCAGTGTTTCCTTTTCTGGGGAAACCGGGTCCAAATGGCTCTTTGGGTGTTAAGGGTTGCCGACCCCTGGGCTAGCTGGTGCGGCTAATATTACGCTAAATAGTCCGGAAATTACGGTACATTTATTTGGCATTAAATTTAGTTACATTTGTACTGTTAGCATTCCATGTGGCCCTTTGAGGGCAACCGTTATGCTGATGTGGCCTTCGGTGGTAATAAGTTTGGCGTATAGGAGTTATAGTAAGTTATGGTATCTAAGTTAAAATAGGCGACGGGAGTTAAAAAACGACTCACGCAGAGGGCCGTAGTTTACGTTCCTGCAATTTGCCGGCGTTCGTTCCCATCAAGTCTGACATTAGAAGCCCGGCGGGTGATGAGAGACCCCGTGGGGTTAAAAGCACAGCGAGCGCCGGGCGCTGAGCATCCGCGCTGGAAAAACGGCCTTCAGTCCGTCTCCCGCCCGTTTTCCTGCCGAATCCGGTCGTAGCTCAGAAATAATTACCCTTTTGCTGAAAGCGGCCGCACCAACAAGGCCCTCAAATCATAAAAGCTTGTTTTAAAATTAATCTCCATCTGCGATGAATAGCTTCATCCAGGGGAAATGGGCTCCATTCATTCCGCCCGCTGAACACACCCACCGTTTCGAACAAGGACTGAGACAATCGCGGATCTCCATCCTCATTTCTGTGAGATTTAAAGTTTCGAGATTGTGACATTGAACTCACCTCGATAATCGAGTGATCAGTCCTCCAAGTGTAGCCTTTGTTTTGTGTGTGTGTGGGGGGGGGGGGGGCACTTTGGCGTTCGTTCAGTGTGTGTGTGAATAGAGACAATGTGACTATAACTTCAGTGGTGTTACCATGGAAACAATGTCAGGGTAAATCATTTAGGAGCCTATTTCGCGCTGCAACAACCACCTTCTAAGACTCTCTGTGACTGGTGCTGATAAAAAACAGAGAACTTGAGTGGAACTTAATAACCCCGGACCGCTTATTCTGCCCTCCAATCGCAGGCAAGTATTTTCCCCGCCTTCACGGTACGACTTTGTCAGTCGGCAAAGCATTATGTTGCATATTCTTTGAAAAGTAGGCACCGGTATGTCCCTTACAGAAGGCGACTCCTCTGCTTCTGTTGTGATGCTATCAAACGACATCAGATGTTATTTGGGGTCTTGGTGGAGCCGCAGCCTAGCCGTAGCATGTCTGTAGCATAGCGCACCTCTGACAACAACAACGCAGGTGGGTCACCTCGCTGAAGGTGAGAGCATGTCTACCAGGAGGATACAAGGAAGCTACGTTCTGAGTTGTAGCCTGCATGGTGGATCATTCGTGAGGAGGTTCTACTCACCAAGGGATGGATGGGTTACAACTTCACCTCAAACACAGAATGGAAGATGAAGCTTCACGGCCAAAGAATGCCATTTTTGGCATTGTGCTGCTTGTTTCCAGGTTGCTTGTTCCAAGATTCGCTAAAGCACTGAGGGGACATCGGTGCAACTAGCCAACAGCCGGATGCTCTGTGACTGGTGCTGATAAAAAACAGAACTTGAGTGGAACTTTATAATCCCGGACCGCTTATTCTGCCTTCCAATCACAGGCAAGTATTTTCCCCAACTTCACGGTACGATGTCAGTCAACAAAGCATCATGTTGACCGGTATGTCCCTTACAGAAGGAGACTCCTCTGCCTCTGTTGTGATGCTATCGAACAACACCAGGCTGTCCACTGAAGATGTTTATTTTGTCTTGGTCGAGCCAAAGCTAAGGCATAGCATGTGTCTAGGAGGCCGTTTAGGGCCGAGACTCGCGGCTCTGAATCACCGCAAAGAAGATGACAGCGAGGCGAGGCTCCAGAGATGAGACAACCGGAGCTCTCTGGACACCACTGGTAAGCCATTGGCAAGCGTATCTCTGACAACAGCAAAGCGAGCGGGGAGCACGTCTACCAGGAGGATACAAGGAAGCTGCGGTCAGAGTTGTAGCGTGCATGGTGGATTAGCGGTGGCAAGGTTCTATTCACCGAGGGACGGATGGGTTGCAACTTTACCTCATACACAAAGTGGAAGATGAAGCTCCACGGCCAAGGAATCCCATTTTTGGCACAAGGTAGCTTTGCAACATGCTGCTCATTTCACTGAGACACCGGTGCAACTAGCCAAAAGCGGTAACGCACACGCTAACAACCATCCAACTATTTTGAACTGAACAGCAATGGGAGTTTGGAGTTTGTGCCCTGTGAAACTTCTCCGATGCTTTTTGGAAACAAACAGGATTTCGATGGACTACAAGCGGCAAGTTCTGTGGCAAAACATCACAGAAGTCTGCTGACTGTGAACGCTGAGTCGTCTTAAGTCGGCATTAGTTGCTTATCGTTCCGTTCCTTAAAACGATTCCACTTGTCGTCTTATCTGCCGATTCATTAAGCCCCGGTAATTAAAATCCACGTCTCCCCTGGAAACTCCCTGATAACCACCGTAACTTTCTCCTCGTCCCCACAAGGACGTGGGCCTCCAAGGTTTGTCTCCGTCTTCCTCTCCCTCCCTACTCACCCTTTCCAAAACTTCTCCGTCCTCAAACCTCTACCGCCCGAACCACTTCGGGATGCTCTTGATATGGATGTCCTTCACTTCCTGTCCCTCTAGAACTTCCCACGTATTCAGACATTTCAGCATCCCGTCTCAGGAAGTTAGCGTCCACATCGCGGTACGTTAGCACTTTGGCTACTTGAGGTAGATCCATGTCGGTAAGGGTTGGGCTGCATGTAGAGGCATACCTGCATGATTCTGGGCTGTGGGAGGAACCCGGAGTCCACACAAAAAGGCCATGCTATGGGAATCCGAAGCGAGGACCTGCTCGCTAACCGCTATAAATCACAAAACAAATATATCTATTTATGTATGCTTGTATTCCATCTTCGCAGTCATGGTGTTCTGAGAGCAGGTTACTCGCTGTGAGACGGCTGATTGTCGAACGGCGCAATTTACACAAGAAGCTAAATAAGTCGCTGTTTCTTTTGCTGTTTCGAAAAATAAAGATAAACAAAAAAGCCTCCCCCCTTCCCTCTCCTCAGCTCCCCACCGACATGTTGCAGAATAATTGATTGCGTTCAACAAATAAGAGCCGAGCGCTATTAATCATCGCGCATTCATTTTTCATTACTAAAAACTCATTACAGCGGGCCGTTTAGAATATGTACAGGGCCGCGGGAGACATTTATAACATTTTCTCATGAGCAAACATTTCGGGAGTAACAGATGTGCTGTCAAAATCCAAAGTAATTAAATTTCTTTTCTTTTCTTTTTCTTTTTTTTTTTTTTTTTGCTGCATTCGGCACCGGGGTCAGGGCGGACGGCGAGGATTGGATGGATGGATGGATGAGCGGTTTATATCTTGGTCACACAAACATGACTCCGCTTGAATAAAGAGCTCCAGGCAAGACTTTATGTAGTTCCCAGAACAGGAAGACGATCGTTTCTTGTCGCTTTCAGACAGCATGAGAACCATGGACCTTTGCATCTAGAACCTTCTTAGCTGCTAACCAGATGTTCCAGGTATGTGATATCGATGCTTCTTGGCTGGTGCAACTCATGTTTGCAGATGACATTGTGATCTATAGTGAGATAGACCTAGAAAAAGCATATGACAGGGTGCCAAGAGAGGAGCTCTGGTATTGTATGAGGAAGTCTGGAGTGGCAGAGAAGTATGTTAGACTGGTGCAGGACATGTATGCTCGCTGTGAGACGCTGGTACGGTGTGCTGTAGGGGTAACAGAGAAGTTCAAGGTGGAGATGGGACTCCATCAGGGATCAGCTCTGAGCCCCTTCTTGTTTGCAGTGGTGATGGACAGGCTGACAGATGAGGTTAGACAGGAATCCCCATGGACCATGATGTTTGCAGATGACATTGTGATCTGTAGTGAGAGCAGAAAACAGGTAAAGGAAAATCTAGAGAGGTGGAGGTATGCTCTGGAAAGGAGAGGAATGAAAGTTAGTCGCAGCAAGACAGAATATATGTGTGTGAATGAGAGGAACTCGGGTGGAGCGGTGAGGCTACAGGGAGTGGAGATCAAGAAGCTGGAGGATTTCAGGGACTTTGGGTCAACAGTCCAGAGCAACGGAGAGTGCGGAAAAGAGGTGAAGAGACGGGTCCAAGCAGGTTGGAATGGGTGGAGAAAAGTGTCAGAGGTACTATGTGATAGAAGACTTACAATACAATGACCAAAAGACAGCAGGCAGAACTAGAGGTTGCAGAGATGAAGATGTTGAGGTTCTCTTTGGGAGTGACCAGGATGGAGAGGATCAGGACTGAGTCTATCAGAGGGACGGCACATGTTAGATGTTTTGGAGAGAAGGTCAGAGAAGCCAGACTGAGATGGTTGGGTCATGGACAGAGGAGGGATAGAGGATATATTGGTAGATGGATGCTGGAATTGGAGCTGCCAGGCAGGAGGTCTCGAGGAAGACCATAGAGAAGATTGATGGACGTAGTGAGAGAGGATATGAAGGTAGTTGGTGTGACAGAGGAGGATACAGAGAATAGGGTGAGATGGAGAAAGTTGATTCGCTGTGGCGACACCTGACGGGAAAAGCCCAAAGGTAAAGAAGAAGATCTGCATCCACTTTATACTTCATAGTTGATGTTTATTGTTTACTGCAACAGTACTGTTAACTTGGAGTCTTTCAATATTTTAATTTGTTCATTTCATGTCACCATGGGATTGTGAGAAACGTCTTCTCGATTCCTCTGCGTGTCCAGAACATTGACAATAAGCTGACTTTTGCCTTTTTTGCTGAGCTACAGAAAGGTTTCCACGGCTTGCAGAGGTACGACAAGATTTTGGTCCAGAGTTACCTGACGGCTAAAGCAACAGAAACAGAACCATGACGGTCCGTGGTTATTTTTCCCTGCCATGCAGAACATGAGACAACTTGGTTGTCCGTGTTGACTTCCTTTTCTTTCCAGGGTTTGTTTGCTTCGCTCAAAGACAAAAACCTGGAAAGAAAAGGAAGTTAACATGGACAAGCGTGGCACTACAGGTGCTATGGTCCCCTACTGCCCGAGCGCATTTGCAGAACCAAAAGCTACCTCCAGGATCTTGCTTCTAAGACCAAACTCAAGCGGGAAAGTTCTTAGAACTGCGTTCTTCGAACTTTTCTGTCTGAAAACTCCTCTTCACGCCGTCTGAATATTCACGCCCTCCGCTAATTAATCAATCCCTGGTGGCAGGACGTGCCTTTCGCCGCCCCCCGTCCCCCCGGCGCCCGCCACAAAAGGACAGTGTGGACGCATTTCACGCGATCCCGGGGAAACCTCAGGAAATCTGGAATTATTAAAAGAAAAACCGGGGCATGTAATGTAATTACTCCCCCGGGTTTGAGGGGGACGTCAATCAAAGGGCGTATCTCAGAATCGCCTAATGGGATATTGAAATATCCTCTTCCAGCATGTGGCATTGAAGGCAAATGCTAATTAGTATGAATGACGAGTGCTGAGATGACTAATAGCTGCCGAGGACAGATTTTAATTGAGAATAATATAATGAAGTGTCCTGCAGATTTGTCAGTATGCAGTCCTTGTTCCTCATTGGTCGGCGAAGGCCAGGGACGCCGATAAACTACCCCTGCAGAACGTCCAGCTGCTCGGTGTTTGTTGTCTTTGGAGCGCAGGTGTCGTCCGATATTTGCCCCTTGTGCCCCCCCCAACCCTTGGAAAATACAACTCCGTACTTTTAATTTTTACAACTTCTGAAACGGGCAGATCAATTCAATGGAAGGTAATAAAAAGGACAATAAAACGGCACCGCCGTGTGGGTAACATGTGGCGGAGTGCAGCGATTGCCCGTCTCTGAGTGGCACTAAAGCACGATTTGGAAGCAAAATTAATTTCTCTCGCAGAGCAAGATGCGATTTCCATGAACGCTAACAATACTCACACCAAAAAATGGATTTCCTGGAAAGTGCTCATAATGTTGCAAACAAAACCTTGGAGCAGAGATGCTACATGCTACATGCTACATGATAGTTCAAACAGTCACAGACTTATTATGCCGCGGTGTTAGCTTGTATGGCACATTCACACGCCAATGGTGGCTAACAGAGGCGCTAACCGAGCTATCGGAAGCTAGTCGGGGTTCAGCGTCCGCATACCAAAAGTGCTCCAAAAAGAAAGATGATTTATTTTACATTTAGCACAAAAAAACTTTTCTCGCATAATGTTTCGAGCAAATATAGGCTCTTTCTCAGAAGCTTACCGGAGGTGTGTGTTAACAAATATGTTATTGTGGCGCCATTGTGAAAGAGAATGATCATGTGATTGATTCCCTCCCTTTTTTTTTTTTTTTTTTGTGCGCCTCTTGTAAGATACATCATATTAAACATTTTAACATTACAACATTATCGTCACAGTTTTTCAAGAGCCGATCTGAGAAACCGATACTGTTTCAACAGCTAAGGGGACTCAAAATAAACATTTTTGATCAAAGTGCTTCAGCATATAATATAAAAATATTGAGTATATTCATGGGAGGAGGAATGAGACCAACAAACTAATAAACTAATAGCAAACTAATGGACAGAAAAAAAAATGGCCGTTCAGACGGGATCGCCGACCTTCTGATTGGAGCGACACCTGCAGCCGCATCCAAACTTAGCATTTAGCTTAGCTTGTAGCACAGACCTCCTCCACCAGGCTTCTGTGGGGGCCGGAAAGTTACGGGTGCGAACTTTAAACTTCGGAGGGGGAAAACGCCCGCAAAGACACGCTCGACTCCGAGGGAGGGAATGCGAGCTCTGCCACGAAATATTTCTCAACCAAAGCGGTAAAGAAATATCTCAAATATTTATCTTTCGTCACCGTCACGCTGTAGCTACGTTACTTGCGGGTGAAGAAGTGGACAGGGGTGGAGAAACCGCCAAAGAAGTGCACGAGACAACCTCCGAACTCCCCTCAGCCGCCTCCACTGGAGTCTAAAAACACACTCTTTATTTCAGGATTGTGCACGGACGCCTTGTTTTGGTTCTCTTTTGTTTTGCGCCTAATTGACGAGCTCGTGCACTGGACAAGAAGAAGGCCGCCTTTCAACCGGCGCCCTCAAAACGAACATGTTCATCCAGGTTAATTAACTCCCGGGATCCGTTCGATTAATGCGAAATGTCTACAAATCCCGAAATTCCACTGACGCCGATCGATGCTCCGACTCCATGGAGACGGCCGACTGTAAGCGGCATATCGACCTCTGGACGGGGAGTTTGAGTCCAAAACAAACTCGAGACGGGACGATGGAGCGACAGTTCGTCGCACTTCCTGTTTTAAAGTATCACGTCAACGCCAAGCAGACACTTTCCTCCACAAGGTTCATATGGGAATTTGTCTGATTGGGGAAATTGACAGAAAACATTCAATTATTCGTTAATTATCTATCCCGCTGCTCATTGGTCGGGGTCACATTGAGCCAAACAACCGTTCACTCTTTTGTGTTTACCGATGTAACGTTAGCATAAATGAGCTCTAAAATGTCAACACATTTCCGGTTGCTATGGCAACGGGTATCACCAAAAAAAAAAAAAAAAAAATGAACTACGGGCACCTTCTCTTGAACCCGTATCCCGGACACCAAAGTGCTTTTTGGCATCATTTTCAGTCACCATGGCGACGCAAACCGACACAGCCTGGAGGAATCAAAGGGGGGGGGTTTGGAGGTGAAGGCAAAGAGAAAAAAAAAAAAAAAAAAAAAAAAAGACAACCCACTTGTCGGCGAGGGGACAAGGGGAGTCAGGTGACCCCGCCCCCACCTCCACTCCACGCCGACGGGCGCCACAATGGCGCCGAGCACGACAGGTACCCCGGCGCCGACTTTGACGGCGATTCAAAACGACAAAAGTGCGACGGAGAGACGCCTCGAAGTCGACGCCGCCAAACACTCCACATGAAGGGGGGATTGTACAGTAACTACAGATTATTAGCTAATTAATTATTCTGCATTTATTACTCTTTTGTACCTCCGTATAATTACCCCGCGCCGCTTTAATTGACTGCGAGCGGGAGCCAGACGAGGATCATTTGTTTTGTTTTTTTTTTTCCGTGTTAGCGAGCCGCTCCAAGTGTTAGCGGGGCTGAGAGGAAATGACATATGGTAGGCAGAGCATAATTCATCTGCCGGGGACTCTGATACCGAAACCATCGGGAAAAAAAAAAAAAAAAAAAGGAAATTAATTCCATTGCCTGGCAGCGATGGCCAAACGACGTTAAAAAATGGGAATATATAACAACAACACACGCACACACTGGTGTTGTATTGAAGCCAAACATCCAATAACCAGGCTGAAGTGGGAATATAGTGCTTATCTGATATGTGGTGTGTGGGAGGATGCGTGGGATTTTTTTTTCTGTGTGCGTGCATGTGTGTGTGTGTGGGTCGGAATGAATGGGATTTGATCGGGTGGGTGTATCGGTGTGTGTGTGTAGCATGTCAAGGGATAGCTTTTTTTTTTTTTTTTTAATGCATGCTAGCACAGATATCAAACAGGAACACAGAAGGGGGGGGGGGGGGGGGTTGCAACGCAAGGCCGACATCAATGTGTCCATAATTACAAAGTAGATTTACCGGTGACGATTATGGATTGTTGACCATCGCTAGGCAAACACTGGAGGGTGTTCAAATGAGGATTATCTTCTCCGGCGCAGCACAGCGGAGTTTAGCACTGTATGTCATTGATTAAGCCTGCACGTATCACATGCCAGCACATATCTCACTTGCATTGGTGTCTTGTAGAGCTCCTGCTTAAATGCATCCTCCACACACACACACACACACACACACACAGCAGTACAATCTGTTTATGTAAATAAATGCGTGATTTATTGTCTCCCCGCGCAGCCGACAAATACCTTTGATTGACAGATGGATAGAGGTGTTTGTTGTCAGCGGCCGATGCATGACAAGAAGCGAAAACAACCAATGAGGGAGAATGGGAATTATTTAATTTATTTTGATTTATTTTATTTATTTCTTTTTTTTTTTAGAATTTGAAATGGAATGAAAGACGGTCGCACAATGAAATGAATGAGGTGGCTCGAAACGGTTTAGCGTGGCCAGAGAAAAGGAGTGGGAGGAAGCGTCACCCTCCCCCGTGATTCAAATCCTCCCGTAATTCACAATATTCTATATAAATTAACTTCTTGGATGAGATTTTATACAGTCACATATTTACATGTATATTTATTCACATATAGCATTAATGCTATCACGTATACATACTTCAATGTTAGCTATCAGTCCCTTGGGATGGTTTGTTTTCATGATTTCCGCTCGCTTGTTCGAGAAATTGATTTGATCGGTGCAAAATAAAAATCCGGTAAAACGTCGACGCGGTTCCTTGAATTTAAAGGGAAGAGAAAATAAAATATTCCAATTTAAAGAAACTGAGTGAATATTCATTCATTCATTAATTCAGCGGGATAAAGTAAATGAATAGTAATAATCTTCATCAAGATAATGATAACAAAAATAATACAAATAAATAATAAATCATAAATAACGATAATAATCAAAGTCCAATCTATCCTGCGCTGAACATACTTTTAATCACAGTTTAATTGATCATTACAACTTTTGCTTCCTTTCAGATTTATTGATCGTTGTTCCGCCCTGTATTGATCAACGTCTCGCGCACCATCTGTTCAAGTCTCCAATGTTTCCTTTTTTTTTTTTTTTACTTTTATTCTAAATAAATAGAATAGGCAACAACCGTTACACAAGAAGTTATTAGTTTAATCATCTCAAAAGGGGAAATTATATTATATTCCGAACTCCTTTTTTTTTTTTTTTTTTTTTGGGTTTCCAGTGTAATTCGCGGCTTCACGGCTTTATCTTCACATTTCTGGACATTCCTCGAGAAGAAGAAATCTATTTTCCCCAGGATCGGACTCAGACAAAAGCATATTCGTCTAACAGCCGGAAAGGTCTGTGACAGGCAGCCGGGGCCGGGGGGGGAAGTCTAACAAGGAGAAATCACGGGGGGAGGGGAAGGGAAGGGGGAGACCACGCTCTCGGGCCGATTCACGTCAAGTCCAATATTCAGCTGTGACTTCCACAACTGTTTTCTGTGCCATCAGGAGTATTTTTGTACTTCTGTCCTGAGACAGCAGTTCCATTCCAGGCAGCTGTTATTCTTGAACTACAGGGGTCAGCAGAGCCATGATAGCCTCTAAAAACCCACCCACTGAGAATAGCCAATAATAATAATGATAATAATACAGCTCGGATTTCCTTTGCGCCTTTTAGGACACCCAAAGATGCTTTACAGAGTAGACCAAATGTCAGAACCGGAGGAACGCCGGTTTAAAGCTGTGAGTTTGAGCTGAAGGTTGGTAAAGACTCCAGTGGAGGCACAGGAAGAGGCAAAGTCCCCCTCCAAAGTTTTGCGCTTGGTTCTGGCGATGCGGAGCGCAGGAGGTTGGAGTCAGCATATCGGGGGATGGCGGCAGGAGGGAAGGCATTGGGGAAGGCCTATGGAGTTGTTGGAGATGTGGTCGGTAGGTTGGAATCAGCAGATCTAGGATGTCTTTGGGGAAGGCCAGAGAGGTGGGTACTGTTCGTGGTACCCACCTTCGGCGGCGGAGAAGGCGGGTGAGGTCGGTACTGCATATGATACCGGACAAGAAGAGCCCATGGAGTTGTTGGAGGATGGTGGAGATGTGGTCAGGAGGTCGGAATCGGCAGATCTAGGATGGCTTTCGGGAAGGTAAGGTGAGGTAGTTTCGGTTTAGGATACAGAGGGTCGGAGTTAGCAGATCGGACACAGTAGACAGGGGGAAGGCAGAGGGAGGGGGCAAGGAGGTATATGATACCGGACAAGAGGAGCCCGTGAAGTTGTAGGAGGATTGGGGAGATGTCGTCAGGAAGCTGGAGTTGGCAGATCTATGATAGCTTTGGGGAAAACCGGTGAGGTAGGTACTGTTTAGGATGCAAAAGGTTGGAGTAACCAGATGGGACACAGCAGGAAGGGGGAAGGCGGTGGAGAAGGCCGGTGAGGTAGGTACTGCATATGATACAGAACAGGAGGAGCCCGAGGAGTTGTTGGAGGATGGAGGTGATGTGGTCTCTGGACAGGGTGGAGGTGAGAAAACTGGACAGCTGTAGTTTTCTGAGGTCAGGAGAGGGAAGTCCGTTGAGAAAGCTGTTGAGGTTATCAAATTTGGATACGTATGTCTGCGGTGGGGTGGGAGAGGTAGGTGCAAAGACACGCAACAGTTCAGAAGTGGAAGAATGAAGTCCTGTTCCTGGAGAGGGTGGAGTCCATTGAAGGGGACTCTGAAGGGGTCCTGTTGAGCTAAGCTAATTAGCGGACTGCTGTGTACCACGGTGCAGCAGAATGCTACGGTCTTGAATCTGCTGCCTGCGGGTCAGCAGCTCAGACACTGGATGACGCCATTTAAGGTCCCTTGGGTTCCTGCACTGGCCGCGACCAAATCCTTGATGCTAAGATGCCGCTTGCTCTTCAGCTAATGACCAATCAGGAACCCCCGATTTCCAAAGTGACAATTATGTGCATAAGGACTTCTTCAAAACTAAGATCCGGTGGGATTTTACATCTTAAAGTGCTGAGAAATAGCTACAATTGCGTTCGGGGTACACTGATCTCTGCGGGCGCCAACTCCCTCAAACCTCTTGTTCTCCAGCGTACCCCAACATCTAATTATTGCTGATGTTACCGATACCGCTGCAGAAGCGCCGTAGCTAGCAGGAAAGGCGTAAACAATGCCCGGTGTCCTGGAAATGCTGCGTCCGCGTGATGATATCACCGGCACGTTCTTGGCTTCCCACCAGGGAGCGAGGCGGGGAGCGGCAGAATTGGGTGAACTTTAAGATCCGCTGATGCCGACACGGTTTAAAGGCCAGCGTGGGCGGCTGTGGGGTGTCGCGTTCAGGCGCTCGGCGGCGGACGTGAACCCCAAACCCTCAGCGCCGGGCGAGAAGCGGGGTTCACCCTGGATCATTCACAGGGCCACGAAAAGAGACAAACAACCATTCACTCGCTCATTCATACGTCTTATAAACTCATTCACCCTCTCAGTCACGTCATATGGACACAAATTATATTAGTTTATTTCAAAAGGGGACAATGCATTTTCATAAAAACACATGAATAAAAACATGAGTAAAAAAGCCAGAATTAGCCAAAGAGGCTATTTTTCATCCGTAGTCCCCGTCCATGATGTCAAAAATGGGAATAAAATGGACAAAGACATACATCGTTGGACACGACAACAACACGATAGTCACTCTCTCATTCACACATTATAAAGACACGCAAACATTCACTCATTCATAGTGTAACTATTCACTCGCTCATTTGTGCGTCATCTACACATTCACAAGTCATATAAGGACGTCACATAGATATACAACCGTTCACCCTCTCATTCACTCATCTTAAGAGATGAGATTGTTCACCCGTTCATATAAAGACACACAAACGGCTTTTACACTCATCCATCCTCCCATTCACCTGTTATACAGAGACATGCCAACATTCACCCTCTCATTCACATCATGCAGACACACAAACAGTTATTTGCACATTATATTGAGACATATGACTTTTCACAAATATAGAAATATAACTATTCACTCCTCCATTCTTCATTGACGCATACACTCATTAATACATCACACAGAGACATGCAACCATTCACCCTCTCATTCACATCATACAGAAAGACGACCGTTCATGTCTTATACACTCATTCACCCTCTCATTCACGTCATGCGGAGACATGCAACCAGTTATTTACACGTCAAATAAGATACAATTTTTCACTCACTCATTCACAAACAGAGAAATATTACTATTCACTCTCCCATTCACATGTCATTGACGCACACAATCTTTCATACAGACATGCAACCATTCACCCTCTCATTCACGTCATATGGAGATATACAACCAGTTATTTGAGATGAGAGAACAACTTTATTTATCCCGAAGGAAATTGTTGCACATTATATTGAGACATACAACTTTTCACAAATATAGAGAAATATAACTATTCACTCCTCCATTCATCATTGATGCATTCACTCATTCATTCATACATCATACGGAGACATGCAACCATTCACCCTCTCACTCATACATCATACACAAACATACAACCAGTTATTTACACGTCAAATAAGATACAATTTTTCACTCATTCATTCACAAACAAGAGAAATATAACTATTCACAGACCCATTCATGTCATTGACACACACACTCATTCATACAGAGACATGCAACCATTCACTCAGTCATTCACATCATGTATAGACATATAACTATTTACTCTAATTTATGCGTCACATGTGCATCACCTCATTATTCACCCTCTCATTCATACACAACTATTCACATGTCATATAATGACATAACTATTCAGTCTCTCGTTCATTCGCCACATACACACTCCTTCACACACTCATTCACCCTCTCATTCACACGAAAGGAGAATTTATGGCGAATTTATGGCGAACCTCGTTTTCGCGACTCCGACTTTAGAATAAATGAATAAGGTTTCCAGAAAGGGCTCGAACATAAATAGTCGATTAATAAGAAACCTGAAGGCTCCGTCTCGGTCCCGGAGTAATAACGCCCGATGTGTAATAACACGATAATTACCGAGGAACCCAAACCCAAACACATTCCAGCTCCTCGCGCTTCTCCAGAATTGACCCTGGCGGGCTCATTAAAGATAATCAGAGCAGACTTTTGTATTGTTTCCATGGTGCCGGCGAGTACTTCTTTTTTTTTTTTTTTTTTTTTGCCCTCTTTCTTTTTCAAGTTCACGGCTGAAATAGTCCGAACGCACCTTGAACGAAACAAACACCGCTTGGAATTCAAACAAACAAACAAACAAACAAAAAAAAACCAGAACGCTCGGTGAAAAGAAGAAAAGAAAGGAAAAGTAAAGGCTCACCTCGACGACTTTCGTACCGGTCGTACCGGTCGTACCGACGTAACGATTCGGGCTTTTCCACGGTAATAAACGTGTAATAACAATCACACGAACGACAGGAGTCGGAGGCGAGGGTTATTTATTTAAAAGCAAACGCTCACACTGCAACGTGTGTGTTTTCCCTTTCATTGTAGGGGGCGGTGTTACGCATCGTACCATCCTGCGGAAAGAAATTGACCACAGTCGTGCAGAAGAAGAAGAAGAAAAAGAAAAAGAAGAAGAAGAAAAAGAAAAAGAAGAAGTGCAGAGGTCTCTATTTCCCCTTTGCTGCCCCTCCCCCTGCACTCCTGCAGGCTGTGGGAGTTGGAAGGGGGGGGTCACATTCAGAACAAGAGCCACCGATTTAAATGGGTACTTTATGTGTGTGTGAGTGTGTGTGTGTGTGTGTGTGTGTGTGCGTCAATCACCCCCCCCCACACACACACACACACGCTTTGAAGGGGGGGGGGGAGAGTAAATATGGAAATGCAGAAAGCTGGCATGACGTTATGCACACATAAAAATACAAAAAAAAAAAAAAAAAAAATTGAAATAAATAAATTAATTAATTAATAAATAAAAATAAAATAAAATAAAATAAAATAAAATAAAATAATCCAGAGCACGGAGCATCAGTTGGGGGCGGGCTAATTGAAATTAATTATCTCCAGCCAACTTCACACATGGGAGTTTTGCATGGGAGTGGCTTAAGAGTGTTTGGGGAGTGGCTGCCGTGTTCACACACACACACACACACGCACACACACACGCCATCGTGCGCGCTCTGGCACGCGCGTGCACGTCTCCCCCTTGCACGCGCACTGACTTCTCCTTGTTCATCAGAAGCCCGTCAGGCTGGAGAGCCGTGGAGACCCATGTAGCCGCAGCAGCGCCTCCTCCGCCGCCGCCGCCGCTCCACCCGCGGATCGCTCTTTGGCTTTTTTTTTTCTATTCCTTTTTTTTCCCTCCCTCCTTCTTCTTCTTCTTCTTCTTCTTCTTCTTCTTCTTGTTTGTTTTACCGACCCTCCTTCCAGGGTTCGCCGCGAACACGGAGATACGCGCACAAACTTCTGCAGGCGGGCTTGTGTAACTTTACCGTTGTAATTACTACTTTATTACAGCGTTATAACCCCTTGTGCACTTTTTGAGCCCTGCATCGGAGGAGTGGGGTAAGAAGAAGAAGAAGAGAAAAAAAAAAAGGCGGCGGTGTTGGTGTCGGTGGTGTGGAACCCACGCCGGTCTCCTTTGTGCACGGCGGTAAATGCGTGGACGCGCTGCAGCTCCGTGCGAAAGGGGACCGCGATGAAGAGCCGGGCGTGAGGAGGAGGAGGAGGAACATCTCGGAGCCTTCAGCTTTCAGCTCCGTCCGTCCGTCCGTCCGCAAGAACCCCCACCTCCACCTCCACCTCCACTCCTCCCCTTTAACAAAGCTGGGGGGGGGGTCAGCTCCGACGCCTCTCCTCCTCCACCACCACCACCACCTCCTCCTCCTCCTCCTCCTCCTCCTCCTGCTGCTGCTGCTGCTCTTCCTCCTCCTCCGTTTCTCGCCGCTGCGCTTGGATTTGCAGGCAGGAGGAGAAGAAGGAGCGCGCAGCCCGCAGCCGCCATGGATGTACGCTTTTACCCCGCCGCCGGCGGGAACCCGCTGCCCGGGGAACCGCCGAGCCTGGACTTCGCCCACTGCCTGGGTTACTACAACTTCAACAAGGTGAGAGGGCGGTAGAGGTCCGTGCGTGTGTGTGTGTGTGTGTGTGTGAGATCCACTTTCTGTGTGTTTTTCCTCTGTGCGTTAAGAGCGCGGGAATCGAACCCTCCCCTTCCCTTAATTGCACTTCCGCTTCTAATTAATCTCCATGCGACAACTTTGACGATTTTTGGTCCCTCACGACGTGACGTGACGTGACGTGACGTGGGGGGGTGGGGTGGGGGGGGGTGAGAGGAGCGCTCGTCCATCCCACGGTGTGTGAAACAGATTTAAAAAAAAAAAAAAAAAAAAAACAATAACGAAAGGATCGATGTTGACTCGACTTGGATCCAGTGTCAGCAGATAATCTCTGCACCGGCATTGTGCAGAGATTAGCCGGCTCAACATCCCATAATAGACGCTCCGGTGCAGAAAGAAGCGGCTCCTCGGGTCCAGCCCCGGTGGCAGCTACCATCTCCGCCCCGGAGAGCTCCTCCGCAGGCCTCCTCGGAGTGGAGGTCGCCCGGGCTACCGGGAGTCCAAGCCGGGAAGGGAGCGGTTCGGTCCGATACCGGAAGTCCAAAAAGTTAGCAGTCGGGTCGAAGCGGCGTGACGTTCTTTTTTTTGCGAGTGCCGCCGGCGACATCGCCCATCGGAACCCCGAACAATGGTACCCCCTCCTCGCACGGTTGACCCCCCCCCCCCCCAAAAACCCCGACCCCTCCGGGATCGCCCCGAACGCAAGTTGTCGCCCCAAAAGCGGAGTCTATACGTCTGACGTACGTTTGGACGAGCGGGCGGCCGCTGAACTCCTGGGGTCAAGTGAAATTTTCCATCTGCAACAGTAATTGGCCGGTGCGCAAAAAGAGGCGGAGGGGGGAGGAGGAGGTGCTGGTCCAGTATCTCCACCAGTTGTGCTGGAGAGGCAGAAGGAGGGGGTTGTCGAGGAGGGGGGTGGCGAGCGCACAAAGCATGCATTTCACGCTAATTCCAACCCTTCCCTTCTTTATTTTTTTGCACGGCTTCTTCCAAACGAGCCTCCCGGTGCGCCAGGATGGACTTGCGCGAAAGCGGAAGCGCAGCGCCCCTCCGTAGCCTTTTCTTTTTTTTTTTTAATCCACTCGTCGATGCGTCCCTGAGAACGACAAAACTTTCTCTTCATTGGGCGGAGAGAGAGAGAGAGAGAGAGAGAGAGAGAGAAAAAAAAAAGAGGGTGGACGATGGAGGGGTGGGGGGTGCTAGCTAGCGTTGGAATATTCCATTTTAATGACAGTGGAGACGGAGGGGGCCCACAGGCACTTTGAAACATCAGAGATTCTTTTATTTTTTTTTTGGGGGGGGGGGCGTTCTAGAAAAGAACGGGTGGTGAGAACTTAATTAGGCCGCGATTGATGGGCGATGGAGAAACACGACCCGGCTGAAGGATGGAACCAAGAAGAAGAAGAAGAGGAGCGCGGCTCTTTAAGCATCCGTCCTTGCGGATGTAAGCATACAACTGGGCGCAGGATTCTGTTTTTTTGGGTATTTTTTTTGCGACGGCGCTCGAAGCGCCGCTCCTCCGCCGGTCGGGTTCTGCCTCGTTCCGGTGGAGGTTTCCCCGCGTCCGGACCAAACTTGGAGATGCGAGAACGACTCCGGGTCGGTCAGACTCGGGTATTCGTTCGAGTCCAAATGTGATTGACTTTAATGGGTCCGTGAAAGGAGCCCGGTGTTCTCTTTCTATTCCCCCACGAATTTATGACCATCTGGTCTTTTCTTCTCCTCTTAAGCTTTAATAATGTTTCAGATACAGTATCCATTCAGAGCTGGGAGGGCAAAAGGGGGGGGGGGGGGGGGGGTTCATTACCTCCAGGGCTCGCGTGGGACTGAAAATCACTCACAGATGTGGAAGGCAAACTCCTCACCTGCGCTGCTGCGAACGGGCGTTTTGGAGAGTAGCTAATTCCGAAGGATCGTCTCTTGGAAGGGAAAAGTCTTGACAGCTTGGTTTTGGAGCGAGTACCCAGATTGATGTCGATCGGTCGGAACCCGGCTTCAGCCAATCATCTGCCTCCCGGCTCACGCCCACAAACTTCATGTCCTCTTTCACTGCACTCTGAGTTTCCCTTAAGGCCTGGCAGCTCCAACCTTCTCACCACTAGCCCCCCACATGTGGTGTCCCACTGATGGACTCGCTGCTGATCCTATCCATCCTCCTTACTCTCGGAGAACCTCCACATCTTCTTCTCCGCCACCATGTGGTCTACCTCCTCTCTCTGAACCAGACCACATCTCCCATACGTTCATTTCATTCTTCATCAAAACCCAGCAGTGATCAGAACGTCTCCTGCGAGCGTCCTCACGGATCAGATGGCGATCTGTGAAGTTCTCCCATCCATCAAACGCACCGATTGGTCGGCGAGGAGCAGTTTTTTTGGATTCTGATTCTGGTTTGTGTTCTGTTAGCACTGCGCTAATAATGTAGATCGCTAGCAGTGTCGGTGATCTGGACCGGGAGATACGAGCTAGCGAGGACGACGGTTTTCGGATCATGCGAGACCCGCGCATGCGTTAGCGTCACTCTTAGCGGTTAGCAATCACCCATCCACACAACGATAGCGACAGAGCTGCTATGCTAGGCGCTAACCGGGCACTCGGGAGTGACTCTGCGACACCTCCGCACGCAGGCTAAGAGGAGCAGGGAATTGAACCGCTGACCGGATCGGAGAGACGCCAGAGTCAATGCTAACAGTAGCTTAGCAGCGGGTTAAAATCCCCCTGGGGGGCCGGTGGGTGGGGGGACAAGGTGTCATTGTGTCCCCAAACTGGGCTCCTTTTGTCTCCGCCGTTCTTTCTGCTTCACCAGCAGAGAAGAGGTTAATGCTCTGCTCTTAAGGCCGAGGAGGGGGGTCGGGGTCGGGGGTTGGGAGGCGGGGGTGAGGGGGGGGGGGGACTATCTCCAGTGTACACAGCTGGTGCCATTTCATCACACACATTCTAAACATATCCAAACACAACTTAAATGTGTGTGTGTGTCGGGGGGGGGTGGGCTAGTAACCCTCGCGAGCTGTCTGTTTTTAAAGCTCAACAGTTGAAAGATCGGACCGGAGGGGTCGGCGGTGGGGGATGGTGGCGGCGGCGGCGGCGGCGGCGGGGGTGGGGTGCTAACTGTCCGAGGCGCTGAATGGCCGGTGTGTTTCTGCTGAGTCTTTTAATTGTAGCTTGTCAGGAAATGTATTTCCGCAGATTTATTAAACGGCTAATTTCCCCGCAGAGGCCGGAGACAGCGTTGTTTGCGCCCGGAGAATGCCGGCTCTGTCATTTGGAAGGGGGTGGTCTATCTGTACCGCACGTTCGACCACATGTTCAGGTCGTGTTAACTCGCCGTCCCCGAGCGGCGACCGCGAAGGCCGACCAATGAAGGGGCTCGCGAAGACGCGTCGGCCGTTGGAAGGGGATTCGTTCGCCGTGCGTTGTGAGGAAAAGTAACGGAGTCATGAAGCGACGGGGCTTCTCGCGTTTGTCCGAGAAACATTTGATCTTCACGAAAGAAGCTGTGGGGGGAAAAAAGAAAAAGAAAAAAAAGACTCGCTTGTTTAATCACTCCACGTCACCATCTTCCCTCCGGTTGCCCCCGGAGACCGACTTCTCGTAGCTCGTTTTACACCGTTTGGCGCGGTTTGTTTGACGTGATAAAGGCTACAAAGTCGCCCGCAAACCCGCCCTGGTCCAGTCATCCCGCCATCGCCGCACATAAATCCGCCCCTTCAGCGGGGAGGGGCGTATCTAGGGGCGTATCTAGGGGCGACCCACGTGGGCGACGGTCTTCTGGTGCCAAGCTAACCCTGCTATGTGTGCTATGGGTTCTGGAAATCATTTCTACATTGGACTCGCTTCCCTGGTTTGTCTTTTTTTCAGGAAGGGGTCGGGCGGTGATGGGGGGGCTACCTGGATTTGTCTCTAATCAAAGCTTTTTATCTGCATACAGTTGTTGAATTAGCGGCGAATGATTGGAACCAGACGCTCGGACTTAAATGAAAACACAAACGCCGCCAGTCCGAGGGCGGTCGACGGAGGAAAAGCCGGTAAAATGATGGGAGGAGGAACACAACACCCCCCCCTTAGACCCCCGCCGTCCCCGGCCCGCTCAGCGCCGAGACGCACAACAAGTCGAAAATCAAGCTAACGGTCATTACGAGGCGAAACCCTTTGCTTTGAGCGCTGCCGAAAGTGCTGAGTAGCAACATGTAAAAGAGGAAACATGCGGTTCATTTACTGAATATAAAGCTGTGAGTCAAAGGGACTATTTTCTTTGGACCGAAGGACTCCCTCCTGCTTCCGCCCCCCCAGACTGTCTTGTGTGGTTCTGCCCGCTACACAAGCGCTTTATCCAAAATACCGAGCCGTGACGTATCTATTTAAGTCGCTAGTAAAAGACAAGCGGCCCTGACGAATCGCCCGTCTAGCGAGATATCGTGATACTTCCTGTTTGCGGCGTCAACTAGCCGAGCGTCGCTAGTTTAGCATGTCGCGTTCATGTGTATTAAAGTCGCGCGGCTAACAGCAACGCCGTTTTCGCCGCCCCCGACTGCTTTCCCAGAAACGTGGAGGTTCATCCGGGTCGAACCCTCGCCTCTCAACCAATGACGGCGTGGAAAGGCAGATAATGAATGAATGAATATCTCATCCCGGATGCGCACGCTTTCATTCACTCAGCAGCAGATACTCATGACCAAATCTCTCTTGCCGTGGCAACTGGATTTGAAATTTCTTCACTTGAAGACGTTTCAGCCCTCGTCCGAGAGGCGTCTTCGGTTCTAATGACCGATGGAAGGTTTCTGAAAACCGCCAGGTTTTAGATCATGGTGGCTTGTTGTGTCACTGGAAGAATTGATCTGCAGAAACTAGTTGTAAGATAAGATAAGATAAGAACAACTTTTTTTATCCCGAAGGAAATTGTTGTGCCAGAGTTTCAAGCAAAACATAACAATAATAGATAATAGTAGGAAGGAGGGAGAATAAGAAATACAATAAAACATAAAGTGTTACAGCTATCAAGTGTTTTAAGGTGGGGGTTGTTACGCTAGTGGCCGCGGATCGGCCCCCGAACGTCCGTCAACCAGGAATATCGGACTGAAATCGCCCCTTCCCGCCGTCGACAAGCAACCCTTAGCTCCGGATGCAGTTTTTCTCGCGACGCCTCCTGTTAAAAGTGGCTAAAAGCTCCATAAGCGCTGGCCGTCTTCCCCGAAAACACATGCGCAGAGTTACAGCTGTTATTTCAACGTGTCAGGATACATGATTAGCCCGGCTGCGGCTAAGCCGTCTCCGCCAACACAAAGCGGTTTGACATCTTTCGTCTGGTTTTATGCTAGTCCTTAGTTGCTTGCAGATGTTTAGCGGTAATAATTCGGGTGATTTGACAGTTGATTTGAAAGCTGGATGTGATGAAATGCTTTTTGAAGCCCCCCCCGCTCGCTCCCGACCCCTGGCAGTAACAAGTCCCCGCGGGGACTCGGAGGTTTTCTCACAAGCTAAACAAAACATCTCGCTTCTTCTGCGGCTGTTTGTTGCTACGCGTCTTGTTTTTATTTCTTTTCCCGCCGTTACAAGTGAGATGAATGTCAACTTCTGCGGCTGGAATTGGATCCCCCCCCCCCCCCCCCGAATGTGTTGATGACTGCGAGGAGAAAAGACACAAACTGTTTACTTTGACATCCAAAGTCGTAAAGGAGAAGCCGCGTTTAAAATGTTGTCGTTTAAATATCCCGAATACGGTTCACTTTGGGTTAATTAGAACTTTAAATCATTTCCTTTCATATTGTTTCTCCGGCGGTTTTGTCAGAGTCATGGCGGAGTTGCGGTTGGGGCGGCGCCATTTGTCGCTGAAAATGAAAGTGGCTCCTTATCTTATTATCTCTTTTCTCCAAAATGTATTTGATGCTTCGCTACGGCGCAAATGAAACATGACACTCGGGAGCAGAGCCGAGCCATAAATCGATTTTATCTATTAACTCCGATGTTCCCTCTCGCCGCCGCTGGTCTGAAGACGTCGAGCAAAGTGAAGTTCGTCCCGAGTCTGTGGCGGCGAAAGGCAAAAAATACCAAATTTGCGAAAGTGGGCGGCGCCGCGAGCGAAACCTAAACACCGACCAGGAAACAGAGGGAATCCATCTCCTCGAGTGTCTCTCGCTGTGAAAATCCCCGACTAGAACGCCGTTGTTTGTTTAGATTATGATTTTACACACACAGCAAAGAAAATCCAAAGTGCATTCCAGCCAAAAAAAAACTCAGACGTTTCTTTCGGTGGATTAAAAGCCTGCCGTGGCTCGTTGTCATCTGTGTTTCCACCGTCCGGCCGCGTGAAGGTTATGCAAATCCTGGAGCTTCCAGCTTTTCTGACCAAAAAAGCCAGGCGAGATCCGAATCCGGTCGTCCTAATGGACTCTCGAGCCGGAGAATCCACCGTCGAACCGAATTTAGACCAAAGTTGTGAAATGTCACTCCGGAAGGTTCTCAGAAAAAGGTTCCTGTTGTCAGAATCCACCAAAAACAGTACCCTAGATAATATTACCGTCGTTGTTAAGCGTTTGCGGGCAAACGCCCAACTTATGTTGGGTTACGGCCAACCGTTAGCATAAGATCGCCTGGAAACAGAAGGATGTGGAAATGATAGTTCGCTTTGAGCAGTAACTCCATCACTGGTCACTATTGTTGGAGCGTGAGGAGATCGCATGTCGTTGAAAACGTAGCCGTTAGCCTAGCATCCGCCCCCACGCGCTTGATTGACATAGGGTACAGCCAATCCGAGATCTCGATCCAGATACCGTTCCGCTTCGACCGATGGATGTTTGGAAGTGTGTGTGTGAGGCGGGACGACCTGTTAGATGAGTGTATTCGGTGCAAGATGCCGTCAGAGTAACGCAACGGTCCAAAAGTGAATGCAACTCTGTTGTGCCATACATGTTCTCGCTGTTCCGGAAACAATACATACTTGAAGTATTAAGTATATCTGGTATATATATCTATATAAAATAAATGTGTACATTTATACGTATATACAGGACTGTCTCAGAAAATTTGAATATTGTGATAGAGTTCTTTATCTTCTGTAATGCCATTAAAAAACAAATGACTTTTTCATGATATTTTAATATCTTGAGATATGATTTTTGAGTTTTGTTATGATGTAAGCCATAATCAGCAATATTAAAACAATAAAAGGCTTGCAATATTACAGTTGATTTATTACAAATCCAGAATGTATGACTTTTTTGTTTTTGTAATTGCATTACAGAAGATAAAGAACTTTATCACAATATTCTAATTTTCTGACAGTCCTGTTTATATATACATATACAGATATATATATATGAACAACACACAAATACATATGTATGACATATGAAATTTATATATATACACACACACATATATACACACACACACACATATATATATATGAAATATATGCACAAATATATACATACACATTTAAATACACACACATAAATGATATTTATATATACACACACACAGACACACTAGTATATATATACACACACATATATGATATATACATTTAGATATATACGCACATATATTCATACACATATAAATACACACACATATATATGATACATATATATATATTTACACACACACAGACACACAAGTATATATACAAACACACACACACATATATATATATATATGTGTGTATACACACACACACACACACATATATAAATATGTAATTCATTTTTAATTGCTGGTCGATCATTTTTAAGAGTTGCTCGTGAGCCAAAAAAGTGTGAGCAGCCGTGTTCTACGCAATCTGGTGTTTTAGTCCATCGCCAAATCTCGCCGCCACCTGCCGGCCTGGTCGGAGTACGGCGGCGTCACTGGTGTTTCTGTGCACAGAGATACGTGTCGTGGAACCGCTGGAAAACACTCTTAAGGTTGCAGTGAACAGCGAGATACCAAAACAACGGCGGCGTCTCGACACCTCGTGCGCGAGAGTGTCCGACTCTACCGCTCCTCGTTCCGTTGGACCTTTCCGTGCTTCTCCAGCAAAGTCACCTTGTAGTTTACGGCCACTCGAGGCAATAACTCAACCTCATCGTCGGCCCACCGGTCGCCGTTGTTGATGTTTACGCTCGCCGTTGTTCCCATCTTTGTTATTGCGTGTTTTTAGTGCATCGCAAAAATCACGCCGCTACACCCTTTCTGATGTTTTCCTGCAAAACGTGGCGGTGGATAAGGAACGGCTTGCAAAAAAAAAAAAAAGAAAAAAATCAAATCTGGAAACGAAAGGGAACGTTGTCGTGTCACATGTGCGACCCCGCTGGGCGTCAATTCGCACCTCCGCCAAGACCACATTGAACTCATCATGAGGAAAGTTGTTAGCCTGTGTGTTTCCATGGAAGCGCAGGGGGGAGGCTTAGATTCTCCAGATGAGACCTAAACTGCATTTGACAGCAGCGTCTCGACTCTGTTGCTAACGGGAGTTGAAGGCTACGCTGGTGTTCAGGACTTGTGTGAGAGCTAAGATGGGCGCCGGCGTTTGGCGCCCAAGTTGGAGATACTTACGGCTCCGTTTGTGAACAAATTGGACAGGAAGTGGTTGCCGGCGAGAATCGAGGACGGCGCGATGTTTGAAAAGCGACGAAGTAAAAATAAACGGATGTAAGTTGCTCAAAAAACGGGTGATTAAAAAGCTGATCTGGATGAAAAACAAAAAAAAACAACAATAACTGCATGTGAGGGTTGTAAAAGCATTTTTGGAGATGATTAGCATTAATATAATATTAAGTTTATCGCTCTTTTGTCACAGCTGCATAACAGTTACAGTCAATAAATATGAATATAAATATGGAGACAATTAGAAGATGGCAAAAGACATCTACAAATAAATAGACAGTAGAGAACAACAACAAGAACAAGGATAAGAATGGAGACAAAAAAAAAACAAGGGTGAAAAAAGACAAACAAAAACTACAACAACAAGTATAAGAACATCAACAGTGACAAAAATAAACAAATTGATGGCTAACAACAGAAAAAAAAAGGACATTTCTGCTAAAAACCACTCAGGCTAGCTTTCTCAGATTAACCTCTGGGCCAGTCTTTGCTAATGTGTGTGTGTGTGTGTGTGTGTGTGTGTGTGTGTGTGTGTGTGTGTGCAGGTGTTGCATACACGTCATGATTAAACCTCCCCCCTTTCTTCCTCTCACCTGCCCGGCCTCCTCAATCGCGCATTCCCATAATGCAGCGGGTTTCCAGGCTGCGGCCGACAGACTTGACAATAGCGGCAGGTGTGCAAATACCCCTCAGACATGACGGACAAAGAGATTAAATATTGGAGGTAAATATGGCCTTTTTTTTTTTTTTTTAAATGGCCAAATAGACAGTGCGCCGGACTGGAAGACCTCCGCCCGCTACGATCGAAGGACTTGAACTTGTTTATCTTGCAGAAACTATAAGTCGTTTGGAAGTTTTTGAAATAGAAGTTCGAACTGTCAATGTCTTTTATGAGATGGAATAGAATGGAGCTTTGGATAAACGGGACCAGGACCGGGACCGAGACCGGGACCGGCCCACATGGACTCACTTCGACCACCTGTGGTCGGCGATTCTCTCTGCAGAGGCATTAGCATTAGCTAGGCTAGCAGAACGGGGGGTCAGCTGGGAACAGTCAGGTGAAACTCACGGACGGACAGACGGTCGGACGGATGGATGGATGGATGGATGGATGGATGGATGGATGGATGGATGGATGGATGGATGGATGGATGGATGGATGGATGGATGGATGGATGGATGGATGGATAGATAGATAGATAGATAGATAGATAGATAGATAGATAGATAGATAGATAGATAGATAGATATAGATAGCTTGCTAGCTTGCTAGCTTGCTAGATAGATAGATAGATAGATAGATAGATAGATAGATAGATAGATAGATAGATAGATAGATAGATCATATAAAGCAGGGGTCAGGAACCTCCTTGACTGGGAGAGCCATAAAAGCCAAATATTTCTAAATATATTTAATCGAGAGCCATTTCATATTTTTAACATAATATTAAATTAAATATGTCTTATTTTTAATGCAACCTCTGCTGCTGCATGGATTTGTTCGAGGTGCCGCTTTATATTTGACCGTTTCATCAATAGCATATTAGACGTACCGCAGATCCAAATGTAAATTCCTCTGTGCAGCCTGGAATGCACGTCATCATCATCTTTATTTCTTTTCACCATCTTTTCCGTTATGAGGGTTGAAGCGGATAAACTAGTTGGTTATCTGATAAAATTAATTTCCTCACCTTTACAACGACCCGGACGTGCTCGGAAGCCATCGGTTCCCGACCCGACCGACGGGCGACCCGTGAAATTTCTCTTCAAAACTAATTTCTGTTTGCTTTAAAATGACACAGTATGATGAAGAAATATCACAAGTATTTTAAAATCAGATCCAAACTGATTTTATTCTTTTTCAACCCAAAATTGTCTGGGAGCCATAGGTTCCTGAACACTGATATAAAGTAACAGAGTACTTTAACAGAGTAATATATGTATACAGGACTGTCTCAGAAAATTAGAATATTGTGATAAAGTTCTTTATCTTACGTAATGCAATTACAAAAACAAAAATGTCACACATTCTGGATTCATCACAAATCAACTGAAATATTGCAAGCCTTTTATTATTTTAATATTGCTGATTATGGCTTACATCTTAAGAAAAAACAAATATCCTATCTCAAAATATTAGAATATCATGAAAAAGTAATTTTTGTTTTTTTAATTGCATTACAGAAGATATAGACTTTATCACAATACTCTAATTTTCTGAGACAGTCCTGTATATATGTATATAATTCTATATATTATATCATCCCAGTCCCTGTGCATATATTTACATACGTAATAACAATGATAATAATAATAATGATAATAATAAGTGCGTAATAATATGTACATATATATATATATTGGATGGATAGAATCCATGGATGACAGAAGGATTATATATAGATCCATCCATACATGAAAATGTATCTATGTAAAAATAAAATAGAAGTATATCCATACATATATGTATGTGTACAAAATGAACCCTGTGCCGAGGCGCAGACGTGCAAACCCGCAGAAAAGTCAACGCTCCAAACGATTCCTAGCTGATTAAAGAGTAACCGCCGAGTTAGCCGAGGTTAACCGTTCACGAGGAAACACTTTGAAAATATCGACACTCTCGATTTTACGAAAGCTCACGGGCCGGGCCGCTCAACGCCGGCGACCTTCGCCCGGCTGATCGCGGCGACGGTTTAAGACTCCATTAGCCTCGAATATGCATCTCGGCCAGCGGATCAAGGTTCCACGCCGAAATCCGTCAGGAAGATTACCCTGGTTGCATTTTATATCATAATCAATAAGCTGCTCATGTGGAAAAAAAGAAAAAAAAGAAAAAATATTTTAAGGGAAATTCCCTTCCAGGATCCATACGGCGAGCGTGAATACATGAGTGCATTTGTAAGCGGGCTGAACAACAACCATCCCGGGATCGATACCGCGTGCTTCCAGAGTGTTTTTCATCAGTTGCCACGGTGACTGGACTCCAACAGGAGGACTTCCTGTGTGGAGACTTCATGCAGGAAGTAAATTACAGATATTAAATTGCAGAGTTGTGGATGAGAGAGTGAATGGTTGGATGTCTCTATATGATGTGTCAGTGAGAGGGGGAATAAAATCAAAAATAATAAATAAAAATAAAATAAAATAATATAATATAAAATAAAATAATATAAGATAAAATAATATAATATAAAATAAAATAATATAAAATAAAATAAAATAAAATTAAATTAAATGAGAATGCAACAAAAACAATGGAGAATATAAAGGAAATAATGTGAAATTAGCAAAATGTGGTTTTGAACATACAAGTCAAGTATATCTGGTGAGATGCAAAGTTTCTGCAAAATAGCATGAAGTAAAAAATTGTCTGTTGTTCTGTTTAGCAGTCTCTGCACGGTGTGAATGAGAGGGTGAATGGTTGTATTCAAGTATTCAAGGATTTTTATTGTCAATTTATTCGGAGGGAATGGAGCAAAATTAGTTTCCTGAGACCCGGTAGACCGCCAGCAGCAGCGATACAGATATAATGCAATAAGATGTGTGTGAGATATGCTCAGTGGACGGATGATAAGATAAAGAAAATAATAAAATTCTAAATTAAAAAGAAATAAAATTAAATTAAATTTTAAAAAAAAAGAAAAAGAGAAAATGAAATGCGACAAAAGCTCTATGACGAACATACAGGAAATAAATCAAAACGAGCATAACGGTAATTTGTACCTATAATTATATCAGGTGATTTGCAAAGTTTCTGCAAAATTGCGTGAGGGAATTTTTTTTTTTTTTTCAGTTTTGCAGTCAACAGAGCGGCACCACTGTTTAGCAGCCTCACCACTGTTATATTTCTGTATATGATTTGTGAATGAGAGGTTGAATGGTTATATTCAAGGATATTTATCGTCAATTTATTCTTAGAGAATGGAACAAAATTAGTTTTTCCTGAGGCCGGTAGATAGTCAGCAGGAGCGATCCAGATGTTATACAATGTGGGGTGTCAAATATATACAGTAGACGGATAAAAAAAAATGTAAAAAATAATAAAAAAATGAAAAAAAATGCAACAAAAACTTTGAGACCAGGAAAAGAAGATAGTAAATGTGTGCTTAAAGATCACAACAAGTCCCGATGTGCAAAGTTTGCACTGTGCAAAGTGTGGTTTGTGCATAATTGCGTGAGGGAAAAAAAAATAATTTGTTGTTCCCGTTGTTATATATATTTATATGACGTTTGAATGAGAGAGTGAATGGTTGTGTGTCTTTCTATGTCATGTAAATGAGAGGGTGAAAGGTCAAGCGGGATCGATAATCAATGAATGAGATTGGATTTTGAACATAATGAATTTAAAGAAGATAAAACAAAAAGTTGCTTCATTAGGGGAAAAGGGGGAAGGGGGGTTGAATACACATGGTGTCATAATGAGCGGTGTCGTTTCCAATCGGGGTAATTAAGAGATTAATATGTCAGTTTCGGGGGTTTTGGCAGGTTCCGCATCCGAGGCGGCGCTTTATTCCACGCAAAATCTCATTCAGTTTGCACAGAGTGGGGGAGCCTGCAGAACAGACGCCGCTATTCTTCTCCAGAAGGCGTGGGGCTGATGCTCCGGGGTGTGATTTGTCATTATTATTCAGCGCCCGCTACACTTAAAAACACAATCCTTCTGGATTTTAATTACGCATCCCAAAAGGGGATGGGCGTGGAGCTGCTTGGCAAAAGAAACATCTTTGATTTCTCTATCATTTTATTGTTGCGTTGCAAGGAATTGACACACCGGTAGCCGAGATGGAGGCGGGAGGCGGTCCGGGTCCCGACGGGGGTCCGACCCGGGATGAGCTAATGTCTGCGCCGTCCTGGGATTCCGAGCTGGGGCGCTTATTTGCAAAGCGGGGCGTTTAAAAAGCGACCATTCACTCTTTCATTCACACATCATATAGATAAAGACACATCATACAGTCATACAATCATTCATATACCGTCATTTTCTGGAGCACACCTGAATATAAGCTGCACCAGCTAAAAATGACGAAATGATAATAATAATGATAATAATAATAACAATAATAATAATAAACGATATAATAATAATAACAATAACAAGAAAATAAATAATAATAACAATAATAATAATAATAGATACAATTTATTGAGCTCCATAGGGGAAATTCATTTGTCACAGCAGCATTAAAGTGATTAGTCTCAATAAATATAGACAATTAGAAAAAGCAAAAGATATCCCTAAAAAACAACAACAACAGCAGCAACAACATCAAGGATAAGAATGAAAAGAATGGAAAAAAAAAATACAGTAAGGATGAAAATAGACAACCAAAACTAAACGATAACTTAGAGTGACAATAGTAATGGCATGAATAAAATAAGTAAATAAAAATATATAAATATAGTAATAGGCGGGATACGAGTGGGCTGAGACCAACAAGGATTAAAAAAATAAAATAAAAAAGACAATGTGTACATGTACAAATATGTGCACTTGTCTATAAGCCGCAGGTGTTCACATTGTAACATGAGATATTTACACAGAAACATTTATTACTTCTAATGAACTACATCTATAAGTACTTACTTTCATCGTCATTTCATCGGTCTGATGTGAGGAGGCTAAATGTTACGTGTAGCTTGTTAGCCCCCCAAAAAATCCATAAATAAGCCGTAGTGTTCAAAGCGTGGGGAAAAAAAACGTAGCTAATAGTCCGGAAATGACGGGAGAAACAAAGCGTTCACATTTTCATTCAAGTTATATCGACATAAAACCGTTCAGCCTTCCATTCACCTGTCACATGGACCGATACAACCTCTTCCAGGAAGCTAAAAACAAGAGCAAGAAATGGTTGCTAGCAATAAAATAAAGACGTTCCTGACCTGACGTATCGGGGAAAAAAAGATGTCACGATTGTTTTATTCGTACTTAATCGTTTTTGAACTCCTTATTTGGGGGGGGGGGCAGTTCTAGGGCTGTCAATAGCCGTGGCATGCTAATGCTAATCGGGTCAATCTCTTTAGCAAAGATGAATGAAATGATTAACTCCCAAGACGAACTGGGAAGTGGGAACTCTGCCCCCCCGCTCGCCGAAATAACCCATTTCCCCCCGTCGCTTCGTATTGATCCATGGGATTAGCGACATCTGGCTAACGGAAGGAGTTCACTGACCGAGCGAATCTGGATATGGGGGGTGAAAAAAAAACAATTTCTAACAGTGCGTGAGGTTCGTTGGAGACGTGGATATTTGATTCGGGTCATCGGAACACCGTCATCTCGGCTTTTACACATCGAAGAAGCTGTGGCGCGTGATTGGACGATCAGACATTTGGACTGAAGTACTTGGAAAATATTGTGTTTTTTTTGTTTTTTACTTCCCCCTGTACTTCCTGTAAGCAAGCTGGGCTGACTGACTCATCACCATGGCAACTGGATATTATTGTACTCTTACCATTATCAGTATAATTGTAGTGATTGGCCATTTTGATGAAGAAGACACACCAAATGTAACAGTTCTTATTTTCTAAATTACATCTTTTCAATTTTGATAATACCTAATTTTTCCAAAAAAAAACAACTTAATTTTCCAAATATTCAATTTCAGGCAATAAAAAAATGTATATATATAAAATATATATAATATGAAATATAAAAACTGAAATATTGAATTATTATTTATCTTTTAATAATGAATACAAAAATACAAGCAGAAAAGTATATTTGTCACGAACATTAATTGATTCATCATAAATTTTCTCAAAAATCACCCAATATCATTTTAATTACTTCCCCAAAGTGTCTTATTTCATTTCAATCTCATCCTAACTGCAGGAACAAACAAATTCACTAATCACCTGATCGGCCACAGGAAGGAAATAAAGAAACAGATCAACAGATGAATTAATGAATGAACCCTCATTGGTCGGCTCTTGAAACGAGGCACTAACTTCCCTGAGGCAGGAGAACTGCGTGCCTCACTAAGTGGCTCTTCGCAGCCGTTTAAAGATCTCTCAGCACAAGAAACTAGAAACACGCATACAGTTGTTGAAAAAAAAACACTGTGCATTAGAAATGTAGTTCATATAGCAAAAGTGTTTAAACATTTAAGCGACATGCAGAGAGACAGCAAAACGGTCTTAGTGCAGAGCATGCCGGCAGTCAGCCGTCGTTGCACAATCTACGTTGAGGCTCGACAGTCTGCCGCCTCAATGCACGTCTCTTCTCAGCAGTCGTTTGAACAGTAATTGTGAAAATCCATTTTGAATAAAAAACAATCATGAAAACTAGTGAAGTTAAATGAAAAATTCCTTTATAGCTCAAACCACTGAGAACTATAATCATTTCATTCTTTTTTTTCCCCATTTTTTCTTTCCAAGATTGGCAAGTGAGGCACGGCCTCTCCTGCCTCCCCTGACTGCATGTCACTGGTATATGTGTATACACATATATCTCTATTTATATGTATGTGTGTGTGTGTGTGTGTGTGTGTGTGTGTGTGGTGACTGGGTGAAATGGGTCAAACACAAACCTAAGACTGATGTGAGAACATGTGTGAACTGCGAGTCGGCTCTCAATAATTTCGGCGAAGAAACTCAAGGCACGATTCCTTAAAATAGAGGTCAAGGCTCAAATGCAGAAAATGTCCCTGAACCCCTCCACCTTCACCCCCCCCCTTTTTTTTTTCTCTTATTTAGCCTCCTGGAGTAATGGAGGTTGCGAGGGAAGGGGTGTAGGGGGTCTAACTGGAGCTCTGATGCGAGGGGGAAATCAATACAGCTGGAATGGGATGTGGGCTGGTTGAAGAAATACAATGTCGGTGTTCTGGGCGAAAACGAAAGAGCAGGAAGGCGGGGGATGAGGGTCGACCTCTGGATCTGCGATTGTCACCGCTCGGGTGCTCTTTGAACTAATTTAGCGCTTTCTGATGAGCGTTTTTTTTTCTCGTAATCACCCGATCGGCGATATCCAAGCTCCCGGCCTCTGTGGTTAGCATTTCCGCTAACACGGGCACAGTCAACCCCAAGCCAGGCACCCGAGGTTTCGTTTCCCAACTCAAAGGCGGCTTTTTAAACGTTAGCATGGATGATACAAACCGAGAAATGCAGCGCTTGAGATGCTAAGTAGCGTTAGCATGTTAGCATTGAACGTTGTCCATGTATATGTATGAATCCTTCAACACACAGACCACAGTTGCGCCGGTCTAGCGCGTACGACCACAACTAGGAGTAAGACCCGTTCTGATTGGCTGGACGGCGGGACAGAATAAGCCGTTCAACTGAATGACCTGCAGTTGTCGTTTCGTTGCGTCTGACGCCTTGTTTAAAACACACGAGCGACGGAAAGAGAGAGGAAAAAAAAACACAAAAACAACGTCTTAAACGCAGCCGGGGCGTGCTAATGATGTCCTGGTGTGCTGTCAATCCACCAGATGAGCAGACAATAGTTCGCCGAGGAGAGAACGCTTGAAATAGCTAATTGCTTCCAAAAGCCCGCTCAGCCATTTTCCAACAACCGCGTGCTCGCAGATGTCTTTTCCAGCTGCTGTTTAATTACCAAACTCGGATATATTATAAAGAACGCGAAGCTCCGTCTTCACAAGCTCCACGTAACGGTCGCGACGACGACTCCGAGCCGGGTGGCGGAGAAGAAAAAAAGAAAAACAAACAAACAAACAAACAAAAAAAAAAGGAGATTAAAGAGCAACGTCCGTATCGTTTTTTGCGCATTTTCACCGTTTCACGTCATCCGCCCGAGTCATTCCCCGAGTTAATCCCCCGCCAACTTGTTGACTGTCAGCTCGGAGACACATTTCTGGAGAGGAGCCCGGGGGGAGAGCGCTCGCAGCCGGACCCCCGTCCGCGGTGCCAAGCAACACAGACACAAATTGGAATGTGGTACAGCTCCGGGAAGGCGGCCAAGATTTAAATTAGACAATAACCTTTGCTCCCTCTATATTGCCTCTCTTTTCCAGCTGCAGGCTGAGCCATTTGTTTAATACAGTCGACCCCGTAGTATATAATAGACTGATATACGAGTCACCGCTCGGCGGTTTGTGTTTTTCCAGATTTATAGAGATTGAACAACTGGTCGGTTTGTGCTCGCTGCAGCCGCGGAGGTATGAGTAACACAAAAAAAAAGGCGCAGGTTGAAAAGCCGAGCGGGGAAGTCGTGGAAGAGTTGATCCATCGGCCCTCCTCCTCCTCCCCACCCCGCCGGAGAGATCATCGACCCTGCGAGGACCTACTTTATGAAAATAATGGTTTACACTTCCCTTTTTTGAGCAAAGTTTCTCTAAAACAAGAGGAACTTGCGCGGCGTTTGTTTGTGCCGAAAGCCGGGAAACGTTCCCGACTTCAACTAGCATTCAACTTAGCATTTTTAATCTTGTGGTTGTCTACAACCTAGCTAAACGGCTAAGGGGTCATCTTTCCTCAACGTTAAATACCGTCGTTCATTTCCCGCGTAAGCGCGACGGTTTTTCTGAGGATTTCGCGTTATTTGTAGCCGAATGCAACGAACATAAAGGGGCAGGGTTACGCGGTATGCTTAATACAACCGGCAAAAAGGAGCGGCCGAGAAGAAGATGGCATGACCATGGAGAAGGATTCTCTGTCAACATGATGCCATGGATGTATCGCAGAACACCGTCAGAATGTGCCTTACCAGATCCTCCGCCGCCACCATGTTTGTAGCTGAAAAAGAAGTGAACTCTGCATTGTCCACTCAGGGATGCATTGCTGAACAGGCGTGTTGGCGCCGGGTAAGCAGATAGGCGGTGACGCTTGCCAGGACGTAGCTATCTGCGAACCAAACGCGAGCGTGAGTCCGCCTCAAACCCCAACAACCGTTGTCTCTGTTGGTAAAATCCCATATTTACTCCTCCTGGTGTCACCGGGCAGCAAAGAGTGGATTAGTCGGAGTCTGTCGGCGCGTACGGCTCCCAAAGCCGGTTCTAATGAGCACTTTAGCCAGTTGCTGCGCGCCGAGGATAGAAAAAAATGCGCCGGCGCCGTGGGAGCAATAAGAGAGGACTCCACTCCCGGCAGCTCGATGTGAATCCCAGTCCTGGAGCTCATCTGATGGGGCCGATGCCGGGCAACGTCGCCCCGCTCCAAGAAGCAGAAATCTCTTGATTCCCTTGCGTAACAGCTAAACATGTCATTTTTTCTGGTTAGCTTCTTTATTAGCCTCCCTCCCCCATCAGCGTCCTCCGATGGAAGTGAGCTTGTTTAAAAGAGAGAAAAGTAAAAAAGTTCCCCGCGCCTCTGAAACTATCTTGACTTGGAGTTGCTTCAAAGCTGCAGAGAGTAAACAGCCGTGAGACATGGCTTTGCAGTAAAAGAAAAAAAAGACACACGGACACAGAAAAAAGAAAACACAACCGGGCCGAAGTCTCGCTTACGTTACGTCCTCAAGAGCCGCGCAAAGGCGGCCATCGTGAGAAAGCTACACCGTGTTTCCCGGGCCCTCTCCGTGTAGCCTAAGCTCTTTTGTGGCTGCCGGCCAATGGCTTTGCACCCCGCCAGATCAAAGATGGAACCCCCATTTAGCCGGCGCTTTCTTTTGGGATTTGCTCTCCGGAGTACAGAGGAGACTCGACAGCAAGGGCAGAGGATGTCGCGCGACGGTTCCGCGGACGGTCTTTGTTTTAGTTTCGTTGAGCCGCGGCGAATGATAGCGTACCTTAGCTTTGGCTGCGTAGCGAGATCGCGCTAGATGCAGAACAGAGACGGCGAACAGGAGCAGGGGATTGTAATTATTTCATGAGAATTAAAAGACGAAGCCGCCCTGTTATCTGCTTCGTTTTGATCACGGGATGTACGACATGAGCCGGCGGCGCTAAAGTGACGGCCGACCTCCGCCGCGGCCGAGAAACCCGTTCGTTCGAACGCGTCTATTTTTTTTATTTTTTTTGTTTGTTTTTTCTTTAAAAGCCTGCTCGTTACAGAAAATGAGTGGATGCCGACAAACGCGGCGCTTGCCAGAAGTTCGCTTTGAAGCGCTGGAAAAGAAAAACCCCGACGGATCTCATTCTTAAATAACTTTAAAAGCAAACGGGGGAGAAAAGAAGAAGATGGAGAAGAAGAAGAAGTTGCAAAGACGGCTTCATCCTTTCTCCGTTTGTCTCTTCGTCTTATTACTTTTGCAAGATACGTCTCTCCGGCGCTGGATATAGATCCAGAGCCCCGAGGAATATGCTGAGTGCACAAACTAGCGCTCGCCTTCTGCTGCTATAATGAATGCGAGGGGGGGGGGGGGGGGCTTCAAAACACATCACACATATTTGCCGGAGTGTGAAATCACTTAAAGTTTTTATTTTTGGGTTTGTTTTGTTTTTTATTCCTTTTGTTTTGAAAGCGCGGCTCGTCTTCAGCCGATTTGGTGTTTTTCTTCAAGCGCTCGTTTGTCAGGGATGGAACTGTAACGTGCTAATTTTGATTAATTATTCAGACGGATGAGTTATTAAGGAAATTAGCTCTTTTTAATTCGCGTCGAAGAAGTTGCTCGGATTCCGGGGGGACAGATTTCACCCACGCGCTACGTACCTTAGCGTGCCAAGGTGTTTTTATGTTAATCTCTATATTTTGAAAGAGCAGGGAGTCTTAATCCAAGATGGTGGTTTCATACATATATAAATATATATCCCCAATATCTATATTTTGGGGACGGATCTTCAAGTCGTGAATCTCAATGAAATAATTACAGAAAAATGTGAAAATCTAAAAAAAAAAATGATGCATTTCAATTAGCACCATGGACCCTTTTTTAGGTGCGTGGGTTCTAGAGTGGCGTGTTAAACCGACACACAGTTAGCATTAGCATGATGGACGGATGTGAAATTTATATATATATAATATATTTTCATATATTAAACTTATATGATGTTTTTTAGCGTTCGATGCAAGAAAGTATTAGCTTATCACAGGAGCAACTCTGACGCTACAATTTTTCCTTTTATCATACTATTGTGCACTCCTTACCTCACTTGTTACTAAGACACTTATAGTTTTATCACTTGTTTACTAAGACACTTTATAGTTTCACTGAGACACTTTATAGTTTCTTTTTATTTCTAATTCTGCCTTTTTCTTTTTTCTTTTATTATTTATTACTGTTATATTTTCTGTAACTCTGGCACAACAATTTCCTTTGGGATTAATAAAGTTGTTCTTATCTTATCTTATCTTCTTCTCGCTTAAATGCTAAACACGTTGAGGCTAGCATGTAGTTGGCAAAACTTGGTAGTATCAGCAAGCAGGTTGTCACCGGCGGACACGCCACCACGTCAGGGTTGGAAAAATCGACCAATCCGCCCGCAAGTTGGCCACCACCTCGTCTCCGCGGCAGGATATGAGGGAGGCGTTGCAGATTGATCCAGGTGACTAGAATTTACGAACCGCCGTTAAGAAACGCTAACATCAAAACAAATCCAACGGCGGCTCGATGATCCGGGACCGGAAGGTTTGATCATCCGGTGGCCTGGGGTGTCTCTTCTCGTTTTCTTGCGCCGGATCCTCTTTAACCGAGACGGGCCACACACTGAGAGAAGACGAGGAAGACGGAGGTACTTCGGACGACCTCCCCTCCCCCCTCCGGGCTACCTTAAACAGTTGAGAACTCGCCGTCCTAATGGTGGAAGACAGAGACGGGCCGAGTCTGGGGGAGTAATGATTTTAGCTTTAAACTGAATTACCTATTGATTGGGCCTGCGGATCAGAACACACGGCCCCCGCTAGCCGACCGCGCGGACACGCTGTTTGGTAGTCACTTTACAAATTGACTGCTGCACACATGGCGGGGAATACATCTATGTGTGTCGGGTGGCGCACTGTGAGCGCGGCGGCCTGCCGGGCGTGAATGGGCCTTGTGACGAGCAGAGAGGCAGCTGCAGCATGTTTATGCCGAATTAGCTTATAAATGACCGTGTATTTGGCGGTTGGACTCGGGCACGGGGGAAGAGGGGGGGAGGGCCAGGGGAGCAGGACTTGTATCCTCGGCAACGAAGGAAACGGCGCCGCTGGTTCCAATCACCTGCATTGAACGCGAGGCTCGAAGTTGGCAGAAAGCCCGGCCATTAAGCGGAATAATACACCAACTTACTGGATTTTTTTTTTCCTTCGGTTGAGTTTTTTATGGACGGCCGCTGGGGAGCGTATTAGCCCGAGTGTGGCGTTCCGCAGAATGCGTGCCAGGCTGTGATTAGGAAGCTGGAGCTGACCTGTGAAAGAGCCTGTCAGCAGTTGATGTCTTTCTGGAAAAAGCCGAGGCCCTTGATTGAATTACTTTAGCGGTTTTGGGTGGTGGTGCTGCTGGTGTTGGACTGACAGCACGCTGTGACTATTTTTGATTGTACTCAAACACTTAAACCGCGGGACCAAAAAACCTTTAATGTCTGCAAACAGCTGGCTTTTGTCTGCAGCTAAAGAGGGTCCACTTGCTCCTCTCTTTGCACGAAAACAGAAACACCTGTGCGACCGTTCGACTGCAGATTTTCGCGATTACGACATCTCAGCGAGCCGACCGCAGCGTGAGCAAGCGCTAACGAAAAAAACCAATGCCGCTACCTGCGGCCTTACCAGAAGTTAATCTTTGCGCTGCTTCGGTTTAAAAAGGACGTCAGGGGGACAGTTGTGACCTTCCACTCTTGTTGTAGAAGATAGATGAGGGAGGTCACGCACATTCAGTCATACATGTAGCACAACATCAGCGAAATTTTACCACATCCTTTAACCCATCCTGGGCAAACCGTTAGCAGCGGGCAGTCACTTAGCAGCGAGGGGCTCAAAGGCACCTCAACAGGCTGGGAGGAGCTAACCAGGACTATATGGTTCCAAGTCAATCGCTCTGTCTTTCTGAGCCAAGCTCTGGGTTAGCGTGATAGCAGGCGTTAGCATCATACCCTGTAGAAAAACTAAGCAAACTCCATTAAAGAGAAGCAGCTGGAGTCATGCAAGTCAAAAATCTGCAAAGGTTGACCGGAAAAGGGAATTCCATGTTAATGCATGCTAGCCAATCGGCTAGCCGATTGAACAAACCCCAAAGAAGCTTGCTAGGAGTTCAGTGTCCTGACTCAACAGCACTGTGAAAGGTGATGAGGAGCTCGGGAATGAAAGAAAAGCTCTGAATTAGCATTGCAGCAAGCGTTAGCACCCTTATCCTGTAAGATTTCTTGATAAACTGTTTTCATTTGAAAAGCTACAGTCGTGCACGTCAAACTTACAAAGGCCTACAGCACCACTATGCTAATGCTACGTACTAGCCAACCACAGAACACACACACGATTTCAGAAAGCAGCGGGTCAAGAGATCGGCTCGCCGTCCACTCTGCGACGTTGTGTTTGTTTACTTCCTGTGTTTGTCTGCTTGTAAACATTCGCCCATGAGGTCGAAATAATTTTGTTTGCTATAAAATGCCTTATTTCCCATCGGGCGGCCCCTTCACACAAACTCTCCTGGCAGCAGGATTTCGAAGGTGAGCGGGTAAAAATAAGCAAATAAATCAATTAAATTAGCCGTCCGTTTAACATCGGAGCTCTTCATGCTCGCCCGTTGACATCGGACGGCGCGATTGTTTTCCTTTTTACGACCAGTCCCACCAGATTGTCCCCGCGTTGCCGTGACAGGAGACTCTTTCCCCCCCCTTCTCTTTGTGGAAAGCACCCCACCCAAACACCCACCCGTGCACGGTAACGTTTCAAAAAAAAAAAAAAAGAAAAAGCAAATGAAGTGAGTATTACTTCACGCACGCACTGCTGTTCGCCGCTCCTCTATCCTGTCACATCCTTTTAATTACATTGTCTGCACTGACCCATTTCTTAGCGCGGTGCCTGACCGTCAGCTGCGTGGTGGCGGCGGCGGCGGCGAACCCCCCCTTTGCCCCCCCCCAAACACAACCATTCACACTTAATTTCATCTGGCGTTTGATTCCATGGACGCTAGCGTGAACACTAGCTCCTCTGAAAGGAGGGGGTTACAATAACCATCTCCGGTGGTTCGGGGACGTAGCGTAGCTTGAAACGGCGAAGCTTGATCCGGGTGGCGTTCTGGGAGGAGATCCGGAACCGCCAACAAGCGCCCGAAGACACCTTTTGCCGTTTCCTCCAATGAAATCATTTTACAGGGGGTCGGCGTCCCGATTGGTGAACGTTAGCGTGCTTGCAAATGCGAAACACGGCAACCAAGCGCTATTATAGCGCGGGAATGGACGCGCATATGGGGAAAATACTTCGTTATTTTGCGGTTCGCGCAACGGCCTAAAAAAGTGGGGACGGGGGGAGGAAAAAAAAAAAAAGAAAATGAAATGTAATTCGAGGTCGGAACAGAGACGCGGAGGCGCTATCTGGCGCGGCGATCGGAGCAATGTTCCCAGCGTTTGAACAGGGACGGATATCTCTGAGACTTCAATTTGTTATCTAAAAGAAGAAGAAGAAGAAGAAGAAGAAGAAGAAGAAGAGGGAGTAACGCGTCGTAGATAAGCTCGGCAGGAGGTTAATTACCAGCCGAGTGGCTCCAAGTTGCACGTGAAGAAGCTTCTCACGTTGGTCGACGGCGTCCGCGCAAACAGGCGTGACCCCTGCTTCGCAGTTTAGCGAAGCAGCTTCAGGTGGGGGCGGCGTCACCACCTGCTTCGGCAACTGCGTGTAACGCCGCCGCCGCCGCCGCCGCCGCCGCCAAACCTTCCTCCTCCTCCCATCTCTGTCTCCGGGGCACAGACTAATTAATGGATACCATTCGTAGTTGATTAGCGGCAGTTCTTTCGGTAATTACATTCGCGCGCTAACCGCTCGGAAGAAAAGAGAAGATGAGAGGGGAAGTAAAAAGAAAGAGGAAAAAAAAAAGAAAAACACAAAAGGGGTTTGGAAAAAAAATATATTAACACGCGACTCGGCTCGCTCTGATCTTAATTTGTTTCTGCTATTGTTTGGCTCTTGCCGAGATAAGAAGTCATTTCTCCCGTCTCTCCTCCGGTTCTTCATCACTCGCCATTTCTTTTTCTGACTTTGTAATAAACACACAAAAGAGATTACCGCAAGACAAGGGGAGGGGAGGGCGTTCTCGACGCCGTGCAGGCCGGGATCTGCGCCGTCTCTTGGTCCGGGGAGAAAGCGAGAGAGAGAGGTTGCATTGTGCTCCCCGGACCCAGCTGCTAGCCCATAATTCTTCATTCTGTGTCCTATTGTTCCTACCTGTCAGCACGGTTGTGTCTCCTAAGAAAGGAAGTGGCTGCCGTTTCGCCCGGCAGGCGATGTGCGGGTTGCGGGAGGGTGGGTGTTGTGGCAACATGTTATTTCTCGGCAAAGAACTGCTTATCAAGGTTTTTTTTTTTTTTAACGCCGGGGTGTCGTCACAGCTTGACACCCGGTCATTATCACCGTGACAACGGCACTGATATCAAAGACTGGATAAATACATTGACGGGAACAAGCGTCCATTAACCAAAACACCCCCAAAAAAAAAAACCTCTCCCGGTATCACCGCTCTCCCATAGGTTATTTGAAGTTAATAAGCTGCCACCGTATCTTGATACTTGGCTTTTGTGATGCAAACATGTCCTTAATTGCCATCCCATAATGCCTGAATGGCCCGTAGCCAGACTCTCATTACCCCCCCGGCCTCTCGCCGCATCACAATAACGGTGAAGTAGCAGAATGTTGTGGCGCGAGCCGAAAGAGACGGATATAAACATTCGCTGGTGGGAGGGACGGGTGTTTGAGTGACAGGTGTCCATTATGAAAGCGGCCACTCGAGTTGCATTCGATGTTATCTCGACACCAATGAGCTGATAGCTTCTGTGTGTGTGTGTTTTGTTTTTCATGTCCTCATTGGCAGTTCCAGAATAACAACAACTACATGAACATGACAGAGGCCAACGGTGCGCTGCTGGCTGCCGGCGATGTGAGTATTAATCCCTTTACCCTCCTCCATCCGTCCCCCCACCTCATTAAAACCCCATCTGAATCACGGATAGCATGAGCGATGAAGACATAGCGCTTGATTTATTTTCCAGTGTTGGAAAGAGGAGCTTCTTGTTCCTCTCTGCTTTGCGAAAGCTAAATATAGCATGCTAAGCTAAGGCTTTCTGAATTTGTGATGCTAGCAATGATACAATTTCTCAGCAGTTTACTGGGAGGCATAGTTTGCGCCGACTTGTATGCTCGATAAATTTTCCAGTGATGGAAAAAAGGGCTTCTTCTTCCTCTCTGCTTTGCGAAAGCTAAATATAGCATGCTAAGCTAAGGCTTTCTGAATTTGTGATGCTAGCAATGATACAATTTCTCAGCAGTTTACTGGGAGGCATAGTTTGCGCCGACTTGTATGCTCGATAAATTTTCCAGTGTTGGAAAGAGGAGCTTCTTGTTCCTCTCTGCTTTGCGAAAGCTAAATATAGCATGCTAAGCTAAGGCTTTCTGAATTTGTGATGCTAGCAATGATACAATTTCTCAGCAGTTTACTGGGAGGCGTAGTTTGCGCCGACTTGTATGCTCGATAAATTTTCCAGTGTTGGAAAGAGGAGCTTCTTGTTCCTCTCTGCTTTGCGAAAGCTAAATATAGCATGCTAAGCTAAGGCTTTCTGAATTTGTGATGCTAGCAATGATACAATTTCTCAGCAGTTTACTGGGAGGCATAGTTTGCGCCGACTTGTATGCTCGATAAATTTTCCAGTGTTGGAAAGAGGAGCTTCTTGTTCCTCTCTGCTTTGCGAAAGCTAAATATAGCATGCTAAGCTAAGGCTTTCTGAATTTGTGATGCTAGCAATGATATAATATCTCAGTGCTTTACTGGGAGGCATAGATACCATGCAAGGGCTTTATTCCCAGAGATGTTTATCCTCTTTGCGCCGACTTGTATGCTCGATAAATTTTCCAGTGATGGAAAGAAGTGCTTCTTCTTCCGCTTTGCTGTTCGAAAGCTAAAAAAAAAAACATGTGAAGCTAAGGCTTTCCGAATTCATGATGCTAGCAATGATACAATTTCTCAGCAGTTTACCAGCATGCAGATTCAATGCAAGGCTTTTATTGCCAGGGAAGTTGTTCCTCTTTGCGCAGACTTGTATGCTCACGGTTCCCGCATGCGAGGGTGCAAACACCTGTTTCTTTGCCCAGGCGCTACGAAAAGGTGCCTGAAGCGCCGCAGGTCTGCCGAGCTGCTTGAGCAACCATGTGGTCATGTTAGAAAAGGAGGAAGAGGGGAAGGGTCACTTCACTGGAGGTCCACTCTTTACAACTACCTCTGCGAGCAATAGCGGAGCTAACGGTGCGCTAAATTTTCCCAAGTGATACCCTCCCTCTCTCTCCACCCCACTCAACTGCCCTGTCATTAGAGACAAGTGCACCAAAAATACCGGTCATCCTCCAGTTTAGCAAAGGGGTGGGGGCTGAACCAGCAAGGCATCCACACAAAGCTGTAAAATACAGTGATGGATGTAGTCTTGTCGTCAAAAAGGGCAGTTGGATGAAACGTGGAGCGGGTGACCTTATGTTCATAAAAAAGTAGAGGCCTCACAAAGAGACTGAGACGCACCAACCCCCCGCCCTGCAACCCCGACCTCCGACCCCCTCCTCCTACGCTGAGTGGACACATCCTCTATGCATCCACTGCGATAGGGATGTGGTCGACGTCAGATGCGTGGAGTGTTCAGCCCCCCCAGCTGTGAGGGCCCACAGCAGCAGCTCAAGAAGAAGAAGAAGAAGAAGGGGGGGTGCTGAGGTTGGGGTTTGGGGCCGGGAAAGGGGCGGAGGTGTTTGGAGTGGATGCTTGCTACTTGATGGAGAAGAAAAAAAAAAAAAAAAAAACAGCCCAGCTTATTTGCATTTTATCAAAAGGAACAACTGTTTCCAGTGTCAGGGCACAGATGGCATTGTGCTTAAAAAGAAGAGGGTAGGGAGAGCGATAGAGGAGGAGGAGGAGGAAGAGCTCTCCTTTCAGGCGAGTATTAGCAACCCCGAGTTTTTACTCTCAAGATACTTTATGAGTCTGCCTGGAGGTGAGAGGGCAGCGGCGAGCGGAAGCTCCGTGACGGACGGCTAACTCCGGCCGCCAAGCTAAGTTAACATCACCTCCTGCGGATCGGGAATAAATAACTTTATGTGCTGCAGGAACACTCGCCGCTACGAGGTTTATAAAACTACACTTCTCTTCAACCAGAAGAAGAAGAAGCCGCCTGACCTACAGCTCAGACCTCACAGACTCATCAGCAGTACTTATGTTTCTATCTCGTCTCTTCCCAGATTACGATCGCTGGCTGCGACCGGCTTTCCTGAAAGAATGATTTGTTTTGTTTTTTTTTTCCTCCCGTGTTGTCTCTCGGGCTGCGTCAGAACGAGCGCTTTGCTTCGCGATTGCTATATTTGTCCGGTTTGTAGTATCAGGAGCGGTTTCTGCAGCTGTTTTTTTGTTAGCCGGGGCCACCTGCTGTTTTGCATGAGGAGGTTTCAATGAGAGTGTCCTCTTTAGCTGTTTAAAGGGTCGGCGTGGGAGGTGGGAGGGAACACCGGCAGCAATGGACTGTGATACCCGCTCCTAAATAGTAAATATATTATCCATCAGTCGCGCTGCTTCCCAGGCAATGACTCACTTTACGCCGCGATAACACCCCGAAGGCCACCGTAGGTACTTTATTGCCGCTGTGCAGAATAAACAGCGAGCGCCGGGCCGATGCGTGAAGAGGCACCGGCGCTTGTTCTCTGCAACCACCATTGCGGTCACGGGGGGCGAGATCGAAAAGATTTGACTCTCAAAATACACGTCCTCTTTTGTGGCGCGGGGAAAAAAAACGAAGTACCCAAAGAGAACTTTGAAGTGCGGAGGGCAGATTAAATGCCACGCTGACACTTTTTTTTGGTATTTATTTATTCATTCCTGTTAAGCTTCCACTTTAGCGCTTTTGCCATCTTGCCCTCTGGCAACCCGGCTTAATGATATTCGGACAAGATGTTGAAGCTAAGGAGGAGCGAGAAGTTAGCGTACAGTGACAGTGCCGTCAGGAAACGAACAAATGAGACCAAAAGAAGGAGGTAAACATTTTCTTTCCTGGATGTCGTGGAGTATGTAGTCGTTTCTTTAAGCTAGCTCTTGAGCTGCTTCCGCCCTGCTGGAACCTTTTGCTGTTCCTGGGATGTTTATTCGATCATTTGGAAGGCACAGCAACCATTTTAGCTCCTACGCCGCTCACGTCTCCGCTTGGTAGAACTCTTAAGCCAATCCCGTCGTCAGGTACTTCTCGCACTCTGCTGCGCACCGTTTGTTCAAAACTACAGTGGTCAGTTTTTTTTTTTCACTCCGCTTGGAGAAAAAAAGAGGCATGAAGAGGTGACTCCTAGTTCTTCTGGAATTAGCTAACGGCGAAGCAGCACAGCAAGAAAATAAAGACATTTCAACCCCATAGTTATTATTCCCGCCAAGCTGAACATGAATCCTGTAGCAACTTGGCTCTTCTTTCTTCTTCTTCGAGGTTGTTTCTTTTTGAGTGTGGTGCTTAAAGTACATGTACCCCCCGAACGTGGTCTCTTCTTGCTGTGAACTGAGTTCTTAAAGCCGTTCTGCCCGAAAGCGTCTCACGTGGGCGCTTGGGAGCCGCTAGCGCTAACGGCAGAAGCTCCTCCGTTCCTGCCCCGACGGCCGGCGTTGGAATCAAGCCCATGCGGAGATGCCAACGCAGGGGCCGGTGCTCAATCTTACGACTTCCTCGCCGCGAGGCTAACCCGCCCAAGCTAAAGCCCGACACTCTTAGCAAGCTAGCTCGCCGTGTTCTCGCATCACAACATCAAAACCCGTTTCGTATCGTTTACCTTTATGCACTTAAGGGGATGAGATAAGATGACCCCGATGAAGCGCACATGCTAGCAGGGAAAGCTTGACTGCTCCCCCTCAGGGAAAAGGATACTGTACACTGAGATTGTGTTCCACTCAGACGTATCACTTTACTTTCCCAATCATATTAGAGAAGTGTAATGAACTATAAATATGTAGAAATAGACTCCAAACTATCCAAATTGGAAATAATGTTGATTAGAGGTTCCGCGGGCTGACGTTGTCATTCGAGGAGCAGCACTCCGGCCCCGTCTGGTTATTTGAAACTGGATCCTCAATCCTGCCTTTATTGATTCCAAGGCCTATTATGCTCAGTATTCACATGCTGCTGCCTTTTAACAAGTCCCGCTTATTGCATCTGCGAATTGCATTACCGCGTTTATTGAGGGACTGGGAACGCCGCCTGAAAAGCTTTTCGCTGCTCTTTGTCCCGAAAGAGCGCCACGACGACAAGAGCGCCAGAAGAAGAAGTTGACTGTTAAGCGTCCCGGCGCAGATATGAAGATCTTGGGTATTATCTCTATCACTGCACTGTGCTCACTTGTTCCAGGGCAGCAGCTGCAGGGACGATGATGCCATTAGACCATATTTTGTTATGTAATTCGCAACTTATCTAATCAGGCTAACATACTTTAAGAGCGCTGGACCCGGGGCAGACGAGGCCGAGAATAGCCGACCGCGGAGCATTGTCCGTGTTTACCGTCCGTAATGAGCTCTGGACTGGAGATGGTTCAACACACCTGCTCTTGGACGCTCACGCCGGGTTACATGGAGGCACCGCCCGGCCCCTCGTGACTCCGTTTTAGCGTCGTACGTGCACGCGTCCGGCTCGCCGCTTCGCTTCGTGAGCCTTTCAGGACATTTTTAAATGGATAAGGGGGCCGAGGATGTAAAGAAAGTGGATTGCGCATCTCTTAATCTCCCATCAGAGCTGCTCCCGGTGCAGAATTAGACCGGCTTTATGTGAAATGACACGACAGCACAGTGTAACGCTCAGAGGCATCCAGGAAGATCTGCAACCTCCCCCCCCCCCCCAGAAGAGGGTCTTTTTCCAGGGACGGTAGACAACTCATGTAGTCCGAAACACCATGTCTCTATTTAAGCCCCCCTAAATTGCAGATGTTAATTTGAATTGTTATTAACAATAGGGGATGGGGTGCTCATCTCCATCAGCCTCCTCCATGTTTGGCTCCTTCTGTATCTGTGAAGTTAACATTAAACAATCACTCGTGCTCTTGTTTTTGACTTAAAGGTCGCCCCCCCCCTCGCCTTTTTGAGGTCTGTTTCAAGTCTCTGTAATCCGGGTCACGATGTGCCAGCCTATAGGATGCGGTGGCCTATTTTGGAGCAACACCACCGGAAAAACCTACTTACATCAGCAAGCAGTGCCCACGGAGCAGAGAATGCGAAAACCAAATGTGTATATGTAGAAACAACACAGGTGATGTGTCAAGGCAGTTTGCAAGAAGCAGCCATCTTTAGCCGCTTTCGCTCTTTAGGAGCTTTTTCCTAAAGCCTCTTCAGCAGAGGAACCAGGAAGCACGGAGCTCAACTTCTAGAACCATCTGAGCTCCTATCCCGAGGCAGGGTTTTCTTACAGTTCCATAGGACCTCATATGTCAGGTGCTTGGTGATCGTTGGACCATACAAGTCTTGCCCATTCCCAGGTGCTTCTTCCCGACTGCGGCGCGGCATTTTTAAAAACTAGAGAGCCGCTGACAAATGTAGCAACGAAGAGGTCCAAGGTCTTCTGGCCTGCTCGGTGGATGGAGCAACATCCAAATTTTGGCCAAAAAAAGTTTGGAGTTAGCTAACAGCTAACAGCGTTCTTTAGGCAGCAAAGCAGTGGAAGGATTTGTCTGGTTTGTCCGCTGAACAGTTCCCTTGGAGGAGGGTAGTTCCTGGAACAGAATTCCAGCAGGACAGGTCCCAAAGTAGCTTTTTGGTAGCAGAAATAGCACAGACCTCAGCGTCACATGAATGATAACTAGCGGCTTTCCAGCTACATGCACTGGACCTCAAGGGAGTCGAGGCCGCCGCAGAGGTCGACCCCGCTCCGCAGGAAGCAGATAAAAAAGATATTTGGCGACTGCAGTTATAGTAGACATGTTGTAAGTCCGTGCGACTCTGCGACCGATGTCAGTTATTTTTCCATGAATGTTCTCGACACTGCGGTTACTGCGAACAAAGTCGCGGTGCGCCAAGAGCGGACGAAAGCCCACCGCGATGGTGGGCCGACTGGTTTCGCAAGCGGTTCCCGCTGACAGCGCCGGCAAATTATCTTGCATCCCGAGTCGGAGCGGCGATGAATATGACCTTCGCTTCTTTTGAAAGGTGAACCGATTCGCTTGCCGCGGAACAAGAGCCAAAAAGCGAAACGCCAGTTGGGATGCAGAAGGAGAGGCAGAGGAAGGGGAGGCGGGTGAGGGGAGGCGGAGGAGGAGGGGGGTTGAAAACTCTATTAGCCGCCTCTGCCACTGGAATTCATCAGTGCTTGTCAAGACAGCTGCCCTGAGTAGGCAATGAATTAGTTTCAAGTGTCTGTGTGCTAAAGCAAGCAAGGGGAACATTAATACTCCCTAATCAAGGGCTGTGCTGGCATATTCCCTCCATTGTCTCCCCTCTGTTATTCTATCCTCTGCTGGTGACGGGGAGATGGAGTCCAGGAACAAGGGGAAGACAAGCTTGGGTGGCGTCGCGCCGCCATTAATACTGGAGTTTATTGGGTCGATGCTGAGGTGACGCGACTTCTGCCCCGTTGTTTTTGAGTTGATGTTTGACACAGGACTGACCGCCGCGAGGTGCCGGCTTTTCTCCCCGGAGGAACTTTTTGCATTTCCTTAAAACCTTTTCGGGAAGCGGGCCGTATTTCTTGGCGCACATTTGGACCCAGATCTAGTTCCAAGAACCGTTTTAGCACCTACTCGAGTCGGGGTCGTTTTTACGGGTGTGACGTCCGTGCTTGGTGATTGTTGGGAATCAGAAGACGTGTCCATTACCAGATACCTCTTGCGGACACAGAGCGCCATTTTCACCGCGCAGCTGATTTCCTGTGACGAAATCGGGAGAACGGCGAGAAAATGGACCGAGCTTTTACGGCCTGCTCAGCTGCAGAAGGAGAGGAACGTCAACACTTGGGCCAAAATAAATACAGTAAGCTAACGACGGGGCTACTTCAAGTGCCACGCAGCTCCTTGTCTCATCGTCCTTGCGGTGGATGGTTTTTGACTTTTGACTACCGCTGTCCCTTACTGCCTGTGCGATTGCAAATCTCCAAGGTCCCCCAAGGAGGAGGCTTCCTGGAAAAAAAATCTGGGCCGTAAAGTACTTTTCTGTCCGAAAGCGGCTAACGCGTAGATGCTAAACAGCGGTCGAGGGAGGGGTAGTGAAGGCACCCCTTTGGGAGAAGCCAGAGTTTATCTCAAAAAGTGACGCGTGATCTTGTCCAGGACTCGCGCTGCTTTCAGCAAATGAAACGCAGCTGTGTTTTAAAACAGGGCAAACCGGCGTCTGCCAGAACCCATACAAACATCGAGCTGTCTTTGTTTTCTGGTTCTGGGTCAAATTACTTTCTGCAGTTACGGGTGCTGAAACAGTGCCGTCGGACCGACCCGACAGAGAGCAGAAAAAGGGGAGTTCAATTCAGAAACCAGGTTCTTTTTATCCTCATTTTCGACAGAAAACGCCAGAAAAAAAAAAAAAGATGTTTCTAACGGCGCCGGGAGTCTAACACGGTTCTGCACTTAACTGCTGCGCCTCCGAGCACCGTGCCAAGAGCGGTCCGGTTAAAAATCACCCCGCTATCGCCGCTTCTCGCCAACCCGAGCGTCTCGGGTCCCACGCCGCCGAGACCCCGTCCTCCGGTTGCATTCCTGCGCCGGCTAGGAGCGCGGCTTAGCGCGGCGCTCGGCTGAAAACAAGACCCTAGCTTGGGGTGAAACGCTCCATCTCCGAGGAAGGCGCGTAAGCAAATTAAGTGTGTCCAAAAGCTTTAATTCGAACGGCAGAGGGATTAGGCTGTTTGATGAGCAGATTTAAGGGTGCAGGCGAGGGGAACAAAAACACTTCTGGCCGAGCGCAATAATCTTTGGAAATGTTCTTTAAACCCGTCTCCCTGTGACGTGTACTTTCAGTGCACTTCAACCCAACATCTTCCATCCACAAGATTAAGGACCTTTATCATGTATCCTCCCTCGAACATGATTGCTGCTTGATATTTTTCTGCTTCTGACTTCTTCTTTTTTTTTTTTTTTAATAGAGTTTGCTTTCGCCCTTTTTCTCCTCAAAGTGGACTTTCTAATAGGTTTAGGAAATGTTACATCTCGGTGCACTTACAGACGAGTGTGTGGACGACCCTCCCTGGAACTAAATTGTCTTGATTTAATCCCCGCTAAAGGTTTTCTTGCTAGGTTCTCTCCCTGCGCGTTAGCCGTCCTGACTGCTTCTCCTCGCCCTCTAGACGTTTCACACGCCCAGCTTGGGAGACGAGGAGTTCGAGATCCCTCCCATCACTCCGCCGCCCGAGACGGAGTCCGGCCTGGGCCTTGCCGAAGTGGACTCGCCCTTCCCGGCCATGCCGGAGCCTCAAGTGCAGCACAGGGGACCCTTGATCCCCCAGTTCCCGCCGCAGAGCCTGGAGCTGCCCTCCATCACCATCTCGCGCAACATGATGGACCAGGAAGGCATGCCGGTCAACAACGGTCAACCAATGGTGAGCGCCGCTACACTTTGCATTCCCTGCATCCACATCTCCGAGAGCCGTTCGCATCGGAGGAGATTAAAAGCGGATATCAGTAGCGCGCGAGTCCTTAAATGAGCCCTTTTGCCGAACCGTAATGTCACCTTGATCGTTCCCGCGCGCCTCCTGTTGTCAGAACATCTGGCGCAGCAGCTGGCCTTGTTTACCACACGGGAGGCGTATGATCACATCGAGTAAATGTCATGATATTATGTTCCCGGCTGCGAGGGGGTTTTGTGAAGGCCTTGGGGGGCGGGAAGGGAGGGGGGGGGGCAATCCTCTGCCTTCATAAGGTGAGCAGATCGCCGGTAAACCAGGAAGCGCAACCGGCCTTCGAGAAGGACGGCAAAAAAAAAAAAACGGGACCCCGAATGCACCTCTAGTTCGCATGCTAATATATGATGCTACCAGAGCTACGAGTGTGCAGAAGTGCTTATTCACATGTTGATTTAAACAAGTGTTTTTTTGAGATCCACGTATCGGCATTTGAGGTAGTTGTGATTAAACATGATGTAGAAATGTTATTAATCACAAATTATTCATTTATTATTAATTAATAATTTATTTTATTAATACAGGACCGTCACAGAAAATTTGAATATCGTGATAAAGTTCTTTATCTTCTGTAATGCAATTAAATAAATAACTTTTTCATGATATTCTAATATTTTGAGATAGGATTTTTGAGTTTTCTCAAGACTTAAGCTATAATCGGCAATATTAAAATCATAAAAGGTTTTGCAATATTTCAGTTGATTTATAATGAATCCAGAATGTGTGACATTATTGTTTTTGTAATTGCATTACAGAAGATAAAGAACTTTATCACAATATTCTAATTTTCTGAGACAGTCCTGTACATCTGCTCGGTTAACAACTGAAACGGCTCGGAGAAGTCAAGTGGATTTGCCATCCACGCGTGTTTTCCAATTTTCCGTCCAAAAACCCGAACAAATTACAGCTACAACTAATAACTATTTCTATAGAAAACGAGTCATTATGAATTGTACCAAAAATACAGATGGCACTTATTTAAATTCAAGCAGGAATTAGATACATATTCTATTCCTAACAAAGTCTGTTAAACAAACATTTGACTAGATACTCAACAAATGTTGCTAGCGGCAATAAAACGCTTTTCTCTCCGTTAAACAAAAGTGCATTTTTGTCGATAAAGTTTATTTAAACAAACGACAATAAGATCCCAAGTAGCTCCCGGTAGCCAGGTTAGCGGTTAGCATGCCAAATCTGACGCCATCAGAGTGTAAACTGCTTTGACACAGCAAGGCGCTAAAGCCTTGCGATAGAAATGGAGACCGCAATAAAATAGCGGAGGGCGACTTGAGAACTTGATCCATCTGGTGCTGAAAACCGACTCCGTCGAACTGAAGCTCACTTGTTCCCCTTCTGATCGTCCGAACCAGTTTCAGTGGAATACTTCCACCGGCAATCTTGCGATTGTTCTTCGGGGCCAAAACCTGACAAAAACGAAAATATCCCCCTGACGTTTACTCCTTGCGACGGCGCCGCGTACAAACACCCGAAACCCGGCAACCCCAGATTTTCCTCTCGCTATTTAAAGTCGACCGATTAAAACGTTAACGTCCCGCACATGCGGGAACAAATTAGCCAACGGGCTACGGTTGAGCTAACGGAGGAAACCCTTCGAATCAGCGGCTCGTAATTACGCTTATCACACACAACTGACCAACTCTTTTGGCTCCGCCCGAAACGAAAAGCATTATCTTGTATCAACACTAAGGAAGGGAAGTGTTGTCACGTACGGTGTTCAGACCCGAGTCTTGAACGCGTCATGGAAACATCAACGCGTCGACGAAACGGGGAGCTAAATCCTCAAACGCATTTCCATCCCATAGTTGTGTCGGAATAAACGGCGCCGGATTTCCGAACCCTTTCCGGCGTACGAGGCTACACGCTGAGCTTCCAGATGGCCGTCACATCTGCTCCGGCGACAGGAAGGCACGACACCTCCTTCCCATTACGGCGAACGATGTCGCGCTCGGCCGAATGCTCGTACGCTTTTACGCGACGTGTCAACGAGAAGGTGAACGTTCGCACGTCTTTATGGGGCGGTCGGATGAGGGAGCAAGACTCGTATGCTTTCGATATCATGTGCGAACGCGGGAGTTTCAAGACGACGGGAAAGAGCGGATGTTTTGACGTGAACGGACGACGATACCGACGCCGATTGAGGCGTTTTAGCTGCGAATGAACGAATCGCGCTCGAAGCTCCGCCCCTCGTGCTGTACATCTTCCACAATTCCACTGATATTACAGATATTTATTTACGTGCCATATGAGGAGGGGGTAATAAACTTTAACTGCCCCCCCCCCCGTACCCTTCCATGCTCGGGGCACGCTAGATAATTGCAGCTTTTAAAAACACGCCGCCGTGCAGCCGGCGAGCGCATCCCGAAGGCTTTTCGCCTAAAGAATTTTCATTTCATGGTCAGTTAAGCTTTCTACATCTGGAAGAGACGGAACCTCGACACAATTACATTCCCGGCCGTTCCCCGCCACTTGCCGGAGGATTAGATTTGCCCCCCCCCTCCAAAAAAAAAAAAAAAAAAATCTTATTCCTCTTTAACACCATTTGCATGGCTCATGTCTCTGATTGTGTGGAGACTCTATTAAAAAAAAAAAAAAAAGGGGGGGGTTGCAGGTTCTCCGGCTCCGTTCACTTCGAGTCATGTTCGTCGTACCTTGTCGCGGCCCTTCATTACCCTCCCAAAATAGAATCGATGCCAAAAAGTCCCATGACGACGCCAACGGCGACGGTGATTCCATTAATGGAGGTTTTCATGTCTTTGCCCGGTTGGGGGATTTTTTTTTTTTTTTTTTTTTTTGGACTTCCGCTGACGGCAACCTTCTGTGCACGGTCACGTCTGCGGGGGGTAAACAAATAAACCTCGCGGCGTCACGGCAGCGTTATCCCGTCATGCTAGTTCTGCGCCGCGCTTCCGAAAGCCGCTGTCTCATCACCACACAGATGCGCCGGCGCGGTTTTGCGAAAAAAATGAGAAAGTGAAAAAACATTTTCCACGCTCGGCGAGCACCTGAATCCAAAGTCATCATTTATTTAACCCGCTCGCCCCCTCCGATGGCGGCGAGTCGGGAGCCGCCGGTGTCGCTGTATTCACAATTTCTGCCAGGGTGATTGGTTTCTGTTAGCATACGCTGAAACAACCAGGGCTCCTCCGTTAGCATCTTGCATCCGAAGGCCTTCAGGAAGGCGGAGCCTAAATGGCATTCAGGCCCCCGCTCAACTTGTGATGTTTTAAAAAAAAAAATTAGCTTGACCGCGGCAAGCTAACACCCAAAAGTAGCGCCTTTTCCCCCTGCAGCATGTCGTCCACGTGCAACCCCCCCCCCTCCACACATTCGCTTTCCACCGGTCCAAAAATCCGCCGTGTCTGGAATCAAATGGAAAACGTGGCCGTCGTTGCAGGAAGCCTGTTTTTTTTTTTTTTTTTTCTTCCCCCTCCCGAGCTCTTCTCTTATCTTCCCTTCCGAGCCAGGAAGCACTGACATGAGCTCTACATCAATTTAAGAGAGTGGATTTCTTCTCTCCCTCCTCCTCCTCCTCCCCTCCAACCCCAGCGCTCTGTTTCTTCCTCCCCCGACAGACAGCCATTGTGACATATTGGGTCAGTCAGCAACCAAGAGATACTCGCGCAGGCATGCAATACTTGTAATGAAGTCGCAGCTTGACCTTCCGCGCAATGGATTCGCCGATGATGATGATGATGTCATGCCGGTGAAGATTTTTTTTTTTTTTTTTTTTTTAATAGGAGGTGGGTTCGGGCCTGGGGGGGGGGAAGCAAAACAATTCATCTCCACGTTATTGTAGCCTCACGAACTCCTCGTTGTCTTCGGGATTAAGCGACGGGTTGCCGAAAAAGAGCCCCCCCCCCTTCCTTGCGCTCCAACCGCCAACCGCTCCGAAACCCCTTCCTCCTCCAAAAATATAAATAAAAATGAAGTAGCGGTTTTAGAAGCAAAGGAATACGTGCAGGGCGCTGATAAACTATCTTTAATAGGACTGACCTTTTCGTGCCGGCGAAAGTTACTGGGAGGATTCATCCTCATAATTACCATATAGATGATTTTACCCCTCCGCCGCCACGGAACATTTCCAAGAGCCCTCGCATTGATTGAATGGAAATTGAACTTGTTAAACATTCCTTTTTTTTTTTCTTTTTTTTTTCCTGGCCTGTTACAGCTTAGCGCGCGGCACCGCTGTGCAAAGAATCCCCAATTTCTGGTTTTTATTTTTATTTTCCCTTGGAAAAAAAAAAACCTGCGTTCGGATGCCGGTTTACTCGCCGGTCCGATGCGTGTCGCCGGTGCTCTCGCCTTCAAAGAATCCTCAATGAGGGATATTACAAACCTTTATTAAAGGAAAAAAATAATATAACAAGCCTTTATTGGCTGGATTTTCCAGCTCACACACACACACACACACACACACACACACAGACATGACTAAGGGGGAGGCACATCTGGCCGCTGTGTACTCAAGATAAGGACTTATTTGCAGATTTACGATGACTTATCACAATATCTGGCGAAGATGTCTGCCCGCCGGTGCTGACAATACCGCAATCAAAATGCAAATGAGGAGGGGGAGGGATGCGGACGGACGTCCCAGCAGCGGCTTTATGTTTGGAGGCACTCGAGGCGGCGGTTACTCGAGATGATTTCATCCACCGCCGCGTTATTAGCGGTTATCTGTCCGTGTCCTTTCAAAATCGGACGCCGGCGGGGTGGAAACCAGGAATATAAAAGAAGGAATTGTAGAACGAGGTATTATTATTATCATCATTGGTTATTCTTCTTATTATCGTCATTAAGAGCAACGTTGGGTGTTAGCAGTCAGCGCTACTTTTAGCAAATTTAGCATTAGCATTGCTTTCTGTGTACAAACCGACTCTGCTAAAGCAAAGTAGCCGTGACACAGATGGCCTCGGCTAATGAGCTCAGTGTGTGTGTGTGTGTGCGTGTGTGCGTGCGTGCGTGCGTGCCTATGTGTGTGTGTGTGTGTTGGATGTTTGCCACCGTGTTCCTGATGATGGAGGTAACAATAACCCTGGGAAAACAGCAGGTCAGATATGCAAAATTACAGTGGTCTTGTATGTGTGTGTGTGTGTGTGTGTGTGTTATGGCTTCAAATATTTGAAAGATTGTAATAATACAGCCCCCCCGCTCATCTCCACACCTACCAGTCCGCAAACCTCACCCCTCCCCTTTACCCGCGCATGCAAATCCGCGATCGCCGCGGCGATAAGCAGCAGACACGGCGCGCGCGAGCGAAAATGGATTGCAGATCCAATATGTTGCCGTCTTAAATGGCGTTGGCGATATTGTTTTTGAAGAGCGGCGCCCGCTCATAAGGCCGTTTCAATAAGACCAGGTGCGCCGTCTTATGATGTGTTGATGTTGGGAGAGATTGAGTTTGCTGCTGCAGCTGAATACCAGATGGATGTGCCCGGGGAGAACAAATCACCTTTTTCTGTTATGCTCACGCACCCCCAACCCCCCCTTTATTTTTTTTCTATTCTATGTCAGCTCTCTGATCCCCCCCACTGCCCCCCGGGGGGGGGGGGGGGGAGCTGGCAGTTCTTGTAATTTCACCCTTGCCACAATCAATGCAAACACGTTCCCTGTACCTTCTCCATACAAGACTCTGGGAACTTTATGATAATGTACCCGGCGTGGAAGGAAGGGGGAGGGGGGAGGCTTGATTTATGGAGCTGATTATAGAGCTCCCCCCCCTTCCCGTGTCAAACATGATCTATGAAAGGTTCCTTTTTCTAAGAGTCATAACCGTAAAGTTCATTACATCCAAAATGTACAGAGAACTGACGGCTGCTGGGCCGCAGTGACTTGTATGCTCATGTACGCAATTCAAACAGTGGTGTTTGGAGTTGTGTGCGATGGCGGCGGCGGCAAATTCCCACCGCTCCGGCCGGGAGTCAAAAAGCCGTGTCACAGATATCCATACAATGGGGGTGTTTTCAAGTGAATCAACTGAGCCGCGTCGCCGTCGATTAATGGCTTATAAAAGTTGGCTCCTCGGGTGTCGAGATAATTCATCGAGGCGCCCGGTAATGGATACGAAAAGAGCCCGGACATTGTGACACGTGATCTACAGCAAAAATGAAAAAAAAAAAAAAATCCAATGACCTGATTTCCTCTTTAAAGGATACAGTGACTTAAGCTGGTGGAGCATCAGAGTCTGCGAAAGCCTTGCGGCGAAAGCTGGAGCGCGGAGTAGATATCAGGAGCGACGCGCGCAGGGATCGATTAGATATCACCTAAAATTATCCGATTTCTTCCTCCAATTAGAATGTTGGACCGGGCCACCTTCGCCAGTACCCGCCCAACCCGGCCATGCTGATGAAGTCCATCATCAACATGAGTGGCCCCAACGGGATGATGTCGCGGAATCAGCTGACCACCATCAACCAGTCCCAGCTCAACGCGCAGTTGAACCTGAACATGGGGCACAACATCGCCCACACCTCGCCGTCGCCGCCCGCCAGCAAGTCGGCCACCCCGTCGCCCTCCAGCTCCATCAACGATGACGAGCAGGACGACGGCAACAGGGTGAGGAAGGTTTTCCGTAGCCGAGCGCAGATCTTTGACGAGTACCCTTTATGTTGACGTGCGGTTCCGATAATGCTTTCCAGGTCATCGGGGAGAAGCGACCGGCCCCCATAGATCCCACGAAAAAGCCCAAGACTCCTAAGAAGAAGAAGAAGAAGGATCCCAATGAGCCTCAGAAGCCGGTGTCGGCCTACGCCTTGTTCTTCAGGGACACGCAGGCGGCCATCAAGGGCCAGAACCCAAACGCCACTTTTGGCGAAGTGTCCAAAATCGTGGCGTCCATGTGGGACGGGCTCGGGGAGGAGCAGAAGCAGGTACTGCCGACTAAGTGTACCCTAGCGTCCGCCTTTGGCTTTACGGGTCTATTTACCTGAACTTTGCCTCTATCCCAGGTTTACAAGAGCAAAACGGAAGCTGCCAAGAAAGAGTACCTAAAGGCACTGGCGGCGTACCGAGCCAGCCTCGTTTCCAAGGTGAGAAACGGACGCAATGAAGCAACTATGTATTCAGAATTCCCGGTATGTCATCGGAAAGGTGACTTACGACGGCCTTTGTTTCCGACTCGCACTCAGGCTGCGGCAGAATCCGCAGAGGCGCAGACGATTCGTTCAGTACAACAGACGCTGGCCTCCACAAGTCTCTCGCCGGGCTTGGTGCTGCCGTCGCCCCTCAACCAGCACCCCTCCATGCCCTCGGCCGCCCAGGCCCTCCAGCAAGCCCTACCGCGGGCCATCGCCCCGAAACCCCTTCAGATGAGACTCGGGGGCAGTCAGATCGTGACCTCCGTCACAGTTTCCCACCAGAACATGTCCTCCGGGATGCCGCCGCAGCTGCTCGGCCAGATGGGCGCCGGAGGGGCGATGGTGGCAGGCGCCCAGTCCACGGCGGTGTCGCAGATGAGCCCGCCCATGCAAACGGTGCAGCAGCAGCAGCAGCAGCAGCAGCAACAGCAACAGCAACAACAGCAGCAGCAGCAGCAGCAGCAGCAGCAGCACGCCATGCAGCAGCAGCTTCAGCAGCAGCAGCAGCAGCAGCAGATGCAACAGCACCTCCAGCACCACCAGATGCAGCAGCAGCAGATGCATCACCAGCAGATCCAGCAGCAGATGCAGCATCAGCATTTCCAGCATCATCTTCAGCAGCAGCTGCAGCAGCACCACATGCAGCAACAGCAACAACAACAACAACAACAACAACAACAACAGCAGCAGATGCAGATGCAGCACATGCAGATGCAGCATCAGATGCATCAGCAACAAATGCAACATCTCCAGCAACAACAACAACAACAACAACAACAACAGCAGCAACAACAACAGCAGCAGCAGCCACAGCAGCAATCGCAGTGTTCTCCGCCCCAGCACTCGCCCGGCACGCCACATTCTGCAGGAGGCTCGGCCTCGCTGGGCAGCCCGCAGCCGGCGCCGCCTCAGCAGCCCCACCCTTCCCAGATCCAGGCCCACGCCCAGGTCCTGTCGCAGGTCAGCATTTACTGAGTCCGAAGCGGAGGGTCGGGGTGTCGGGGATGAGGGGTGGGGGAAGGGGAATCCATCCAGGGACAGAACAAAAATTAAAAAAAAAAAAAAAAAAAAAAAAAAAAAAAAAAAAAAAAGCATCGCGTCTGCGTTTGCTTTTTTTTTTTTTCCCAAGTTGCACTTAAGAAGTGTGTAAGATTTAGAATGTTATACAAAGAACCGTGTCCATTGTTATAGACGGATATGCACTCGCGTGTACAGGGGTGACTTTGTCTGCCGGGATTTATTTTTCGGGGTGGGTGGGTTCGATGGGGGGGAAGGGGGGGGGGGGGGGGGATTCTCGTCTATGAAATAGGCGGCGCCCGCGAGGGGGGGCGCCCAATGATCTGTCTGTTCGTCTGTCCGTTCGTGAGGTCTTTTTCGGTTGTCGGTGTCGGAAAAAGCGACCGGGGTCGGGCGGGGTGGGGTGGGGGGGGGTTTTGGGGGTGTTGCACGTTGGCGCGTCGAGGAATACATGTGTCCTGTCACTGTTTTATTTAAACGAAAAAGCTTTATTTAACAAGGCCGGAGGTTGTCGGTTCGGCGCCGGCCAGGCGGGCGGGAGCGTTTTAATTTTTTTTAATTTTTTTTTTTTGTTTTATTCTTCGGGTGGGTTTAAATCGGCTCCTGCCTGGACTGAGTGACACATGCTGGAAGAAACCCTCACATCCATCTTTGTTCCCACACTGGCCAGTAAAGAGCGAGGCTTTTTTTCCATTTTTTTTTTCCACTCCACCCTCCGGTTTTCGGGATTTTCGTGGAGGAGGAGGAGGAGGACGCCGCCGCCGCCCTCGAGGAGGAAAAAAAAAAAAAAACGATTCAGGAAGGAGGGGGGGTCGGAGACTGTCGCGCATCTTGTGTCGTCACATCAAACTGTATCTGTAATCTGCTGTACATGTCTAATAGAGTGGGAGAGAGACAAGGCTCCGCCCCCTCCCCACGCCAAGCCCCGCCCCTTTCCAAAAACAAACAAAAAAAAATCTTCTTTAATCTATTTGTTTTTACTTGAGATGTTTAACGATTAAATTATGTTTTTTATTTTGTGTAACAAAAGGGGATATTTTATGGTAAAAAAAAATAATAAAAAAAAGAAATCAGAATTTCAGGATCGGGCATCATTTAAAAAAAAAAAAATTGGAAAAAAAAAATTACGAAAAAAGAAAAAAAATTAAAATAAAGAAAATGAAGAAAAATAATAAAAAAAAAATTTAAACTAGCAGAGCCAGTCTGTTGCACTGCCAAAGCCAAGTGGAGGGGATAAAAATAGATAAATAAAATAAATAAACAAAAATAGGCATTGGGGGTATTTTTGCTGTACAGTCGACCCCGAACAAGACAGGAAATGTTGTACATTTTTCATATCACCTGTTGTAAAGTTTTAATATGTGAGGCTTTAATTAAAACATTGTTAAACGACCTGTGGATTGATATATCACATAGTGCTTTTCTTTTCTACGCTTTTGTTTTACCAATTCCGAATAGCGAAGCTTCATCCTGTCCGTGGGCACGACGGATCCGAGGACGTTTTCACGACACGACATCATTTTGTATGAAGCATTTCTATATTTCTTTTTGTGTCTTCTGCTCAAATTAAACTATAAAACATTTTTTTAAAAAAATATTTTGGAGATATTATTATAGACACTTTGTTGATATTATTTCGGGTATCGTTTTGTTTCAAAATAAGAGGAGGAGAACCGAGCAGGTGTTTCTTTGCTAAATCCCATGATTTTTCTATGGAGTTCTTCTATGAGAGAACGCTCATAGATTGGTGTCAAACACGCTTCAGCAATAAATGAACCGCAAAATCGAAATACAAAAATGGCAAACAAAATATTGATTTTCAAATTCATTCATTCATTCATTCAAACCGTTCATCCTGCGTGTCATGGGAGCAGGTGTGCTGGATCCTACCCCAGCTGCCATTGGTCGAAATTCGGCGTTCACCTTGGATCGTTCCTGGGGCCGCTAGCAACCATTGCAAACATCTGGACAATTTAGTCTTCGACGAAGCTCCTGCATGTGTTTCGACCGTGGAACGTGGAGGAACCCCACGCAGGAACATGGAGACCCCACTCAAACAACACCCCCCCGCCGGAATCGAACCGTGGACTTTCACTCAGCATGGTGGAAGCGCTAACCGCTGCGCCGCCATTTGTAAATCCGCCTTTTTGTCCGCCGGGATGGGAATTCCGCTTGCTCCGATTTTTTTTTTTTTTTTGGAGGCTGCCTGTCGTCCAGGAGCGACGACTTAATGGAACTTCAGCCGCCGACATCATACAAGGTTTCCTGTGAAATAACGGTAAGTGTCTTAACAGTTGTCATTTTCCGAGGGGTGTCTTGATTTTCACCGAGGGTACACATGTAACGGTAAAACCATAAATGTAACTGAAAAATGTAACTACTTTGTAGTAGTAAAATGTAATGTTAAGTAACTCTGAATTTATTACTCATTAAATCCAAAATTTTGCCTAAATGTGAAAAAAAAAATTGTTACAACATAAATCCTATTATACTGTCAGGTTAAGAAATCCACATTAATCATTAATGATCAAACTATCCAAGTGAATAAAAAATATTTTATATCAGTATGAATTGGTTGTTTTTTCTGGAAGGCTAACTTTAGCATACTTCGCTCCGTGTTTGGTGTCAAAATGCTGAAGTAGATTTTACTCTCTGACAACCGACGCTGTCTCATAACACAAAAACATACCGCTTTTTGAATGTAGCATATTTATTTTAAGACAATCAGACCTTTTAAGACATTCTCGCACCACATTTGGCCCGCGGGCCTTGAGTTTGACACGTGATCTAGCGTTCAAACCTTCAGGTTCAATGGCGAGAGATAGCGCATCTGCTAACACTAGCATAGAGGTGAGTGTTAGCTTCGCGTCGCAGGGCGCAAATCCAAATGACTTTTAACATCCCGTGTGTTTTTAGTGGACACACTTTCCCCCCCGCTGTGTAATAACCAACCCGTAGGCGCCCGATAGCGCTTACAACTCCGTTATGACGCTTTTATTTCGAAAAGGAAGCGTAAAAAAGAAGAAAAAAGAAAAGAAAACCGGGGGGTACAAGGTCAACGTGAATACTGGTACTTGTCTCAATAACAGCTCCCAACCTTCTTCTACAATCACTTCTCAGAGGATTCTACTTCTTTCTCACTCGCTTCAAAAAAGAAAAAAAAAAAAAATCACTTCATTTCCAAGACATTCCCCCAAGGGAAGGTGGGGGGGTTGGGGGTTTTCGGGGGGGTTTTGGGGGGTTCTTTGAATAATACAGGCAGTCGGGGGGGAGGAGGAGGGGGGCAAACAATAATTATCATATCTTCACAATGGGCCCGGAGTCCACTGGCCCAGAAAGGGCTCCTTTTTTTTTTTTTTCCTCCCTCTCTTTTTATTTCCTCCAATGGCGGCGGCGATGTCTTAAAAACGCCGGTCAATCCGCTCTCCCTTTTTCAATTAGTTGTTTTTTTTTTTCATTTTTTTTTTTTTTTTTTTTTTTCTTAATTGCGATTTCTGGACCTCGACGTCGATGCCCATTTCGCCGGCGTGATTAATTGCAGCATCTGTCCCATCAGAACCCCCACCATCCCTTCCACCTCCCCCTCCTCTTCGGCGAGTGTCCATGGATACCAAACACATGCTTTAAAAAAAAAAAAAAAAAAAAAAAAAAAACACACACACACACACACACACAATAACAAGGCTCTGGGAAATGGGGTGTTATTATTCTGAACAGATTCGCAGCAGAGCCCATTAATAATGCATGGGGGGGGGGGGTGCTTGTTATTCCGTAACCCCTCGTTGCCGCGGTCACCGTGTGTACAAATATCTCACAGCCGGGGCCGCGGGTATTACGGCGTAATAAAAAAAGAGGTGACGAGTATTTAAAAAAAAAAAAAAAAAAATAGCCGTACATGAGGTGATGCTACGCTAAAATGTGTGTGTGTGTGTGTGTGTGTCTGCACGGATGGCGTTGTGACGTTAATGAGCGACGCAATGGTGAGGTGACCTAATTGTCCACCTCCTCTTCCAGCAGGGGGGTTAGCAAGTGGCTACAAAGTCAGGTTTTTTTTTCTTTTAGGAGGGGGTTAATGATTTTATTTGGGCCTTTTGTTGTTTTCCTGTCCGGCGCACACACACAATGCAACCCCCCCCCTCCCTCCACACACACACACACACACACACACACACACACACACACACAACCCCCTCCGCTGACACTGACCATCTGACCGCGGCGGACAACGAAGGTCCTCCACAGCTTGTTCTGTCGAGAGGGGCGGGGTAATTATATATATTTTTTTTAACTTTGTACATTCATTAGTTCATCATCTGTTCTGCTTATCCTGCACTCTTGGGGGCGGAGCCAGCGGTTCAACCTGGACCAATCACAGAGCCTCATATTGAGAAATGCAACCATTCACCCGCTCATTCACATTTAATTTGTAGCATTTTTGTTATTATTGTTAGTCATAGTAACAGTAATATATTTACTAATATTAAGGAGATATACAGGACTGTCTCAGAAAATTAGAATATTGTGATAAAGTTCTTTATCTTCCGTGATGCAATTACAAAAACAAAATGTCATTCATTCTTATTCATTACAAAACAACTGAAATATTGCAAGCTTTTTATTATTTTAATATTGCATTGCATTTAATATTGCATTGTAGTGATAATGGCTTACATCGTAAGAAAACTCAAACATCCTATCTCAAAATATTAGAATTTCATGAAAAAGTCATTTTTGTTTTTTTAATTGCATTACAGAAGATAAAGAACTTTATCACAATATTCTAAATTTCTGAGACAGTCCTGTGTATATAGTTTTGTGGTATATAGAGTATTATAGAAAACATGTTGGTGCATTGTATTATGCTAATTCTTGTGATATTATTATATTATTATGATATTAATACTGATGATCATCATGATTGTTTTTAAAACAGACTTGTAGATTATTGTTGAAGATAGAATACCTTTTATTACTGGTCACTATACTATCGATTACTTAATATTTTAAAGAAATTACTATTATTACTTTAATTATATATTTGTTAACCTGTATGAGTCTATCATTATTCATGTATTATTGTTGTGGTTTTAAGTATGATGATTATTATTACAATTTCGCCTTTATTAATAATTGTAGCTTATTCCAAATAAAAAAAAAAAAAAAATCTTAATTTTTTTTAAAATATTAAATAATTCCAAGAGGCCGGTCTTGGAAGGGAATAATAAATGTTATTTTTTTATTTATTCAAGACTGATTTTTGTATCTTTAATCAATTTGGAATGGAATACATAAATACATAAATTTATAAATAATAATCACCCCGAGAATAAATATTGATGCCACAGACAGAGAAGGAGGAGTGAGGTCACATGATGCAGCGCTCTCTCTCTCTCTCTCTCCTCCTCTCCTTGCACATGCACAACATGCAAAAGCACGCACGTACGTGCACCCGCGCACATTTTCCACCCTCGGATTTCACCGCAGTGACGTTGCCTAGGTGACGCAGCAACTCTGCCATTTAGGCCCATTACGGCGCAGCTTATCTGCGAGTCTGCTGACCTCTGCCGACCCCCCACCGGTCATTCTGATGAAGGCTCGGCGGCGCACGGACACAAACCCCGTGCACGGCGAACGCAACGCTACGGGACCCTGCCGGCCATGGATATTTAAGCGTTAGCGAAAGCGGTTTGTCCTCAGTTGATTGCGGTTAGCGTGCTAGCTGACAGGGCCATCAGGATCAGAAGCTAAAAACGATAGCGGCTATTTGCACTGTTGAAGGATGCAAAATCCATCTCTCCTCTTCTTCCTCCCATCCTGCTTTCCATTTTTATTCCATCAGTATTTTATAGGCTCTAAATGCAGCGGTGGGTCCCAACTCCAAAATTACCTTTTTATTTTTATTGCAACTTACTTTGCCAGTTTAATACAGCCGATTGCCCAGGGAGGGAGGGTGGGGGGGGGTTGTGCGTGTTACTATAGCAACAAAAAAAAAACGAGGGGGGTCGGATAGATCGCACGTGCGCGCCGCGTCGCGTCTTATCGAAATCAAAACCGAATGTAACGGCGCAAAGAGGCGGAGGGGAAGAAAATCAATAAATATGGTCGGGGGGGGGACGGAGCATAAGCCCCGCCCCCTTTCCTCCAAACAGCTTCCTTTCTTTGGTCGGGATGGCGGACGGCGGCCAAGACGGATCATACCGCGAGGACGTCCCCGCTGCTACAAGAGGCAGGTGCTGCGTAGACACCATTCAAGAACTTGGCCTATTCAGCCCGACTCCTCCGACGCTCCATTCATGCATAGCAAAACACCATCTGCTCCTGTTTTGCCCCCCCGCCCCCCCCAACCCAGGAGCAATCACAGCTGACCGAAAAAGAAAAAAAAAAAGAAAAGAAAAAGAAAAATCCATGCTAACAGCTGTTGCAGGACAAAAGAGGGGAGGGAAAAAAAAAAAAAGGGAGCTCAAGAGCAGAGAGGAGGGAAAACATTTACTCTTCGGAGCTGCTAACAGTCGGGGAAACACGAGACGGAAAAGGGTCAAATGTGAAATCCCTCCTCGTCCTCCGACCGGGAAGCGCTCCGGAAGATGGCCGAGAAAAGGGGGCGATTCTGTGACGCGTAGGACTCTCACCTGTTGATTCGGCCCGCGAAAAAATGGCGTCGAAAAAAAAAATGGTTCATGAATGTGTAATAAGCAACAAAAAAAAAGGCTGCAGGGGTTTTTTTTACATTTTTTTGCCATTTTTGTAAATAATTTTATTTATTTATTCAGATTTTTTTTTTTTTTTTTATAATAAATATTTCTATTCAGTTTAAAAAAGTCTGCAAATGTAATATAAAAGACCCATTTATTTTTATCTATTTTACATTATTTAGTTGAACTACTCATTTCATTAAAACTATTTCTGATATATATTTTACTCAATTACATCACTTCACTGATTAATGTCTTACCAGTAAAAAAAAGTATGCAAACGTAATATTAAAGACGTATTTATTTTTTTTACATTTTTGAAACTGTTTAGTTTAACTATTCATTTCCTCAAAATATATAATTATTTATGATAAGAAAATGTCCTTCAGTTTTTACATCACTTCACTGATAAAGATGTAATATCAGTGTAATAAGCAAAATAGGCCGCAAATGTGATAAAAAATAATTTATTTTTAACATATTTTTTAACTTGAACATTTAACTTTTCATTTCGTTAAAATAAATATTCATAATTATATTGAATATTTTTATTCAGCCTTGACATCACTTCATTGATAATAATAATAAATAATAATCCTTTATTAATCTCTCATGGGGAAATTCGTTCTCTGCCATCAACCCGTCATGGATGAACATGTAATGAGCAAATGTAATATAAAGACTGATTTATTTTTTATATTTTTATAAATTATTTAGTTTCTGTATTCATCTCATTTCCATATGTAATTATTAATCTTAAATAGTTTTAGTCAGCAATTACAATACTTTACTGATAAATGTCTAGTAATTGAGTAATAAGCCAAAAAGTCTGCAAATTAAGTATAAAGGATCGATTTATTATTTAAATTTTTTTTTAATTATTCAAAGTAACTATTCATTTGATTAAAATATATATATATATTATTAATGATAGATATTTTAACTAGTTATTACATCACTTCATTGATAAATGTCTAGTAACAGTGTACTAGGAACCAAAACAAAGTCTGCAAATGCATTAAAATAAGATTTTTTCCAATCATTGAATTTAACAATTTTTCAGTCCGACCTCGGAAGCGACACGCTGAGGAGGAGGAGGAGAAATTAAAATCAGCTGAACTATTTAGCTGACGGGAGTCGTTTCAGAGAGGGGGAAATTAAAGAAAAAATATAAATTACAAATCCAGTTCAACGGCGAATAAATTAAATTAAAACTGCTTTGAAGTACTTAGAGAAGGGGCTGACTTTGTAATAAAAAAAAAAAAAAAAAAAAAAAATTAGTAATAATAAAAAAAAAATAAAAAAAAATGCTGATTTGATTGACAGGTGCAACTTCAGACGACCGCTTCAGATAATACGGGGTATCGAGTCGACGCCCCGGGTTCAACCCCCCCCTTCTTTACATTGTGTTGTGATTGGCACCCGCCCATCGACACCCCCGAGCGTCACCTGACCCGGGGGGGGGGGGGCGACCATCTAGAAAACCGCACGGTCACACGCGGCACGTGACGGCGAAGCTGTAGGCGATGTAGCGGCACGCTATCGCTAATGCTCCTCCCCCATTGCCCCCCGCATACGTTTCATTTCCCACCCGGATCCTGATTGTAATTTCGCGTCGTTTAAAGAACGTCCCCGACGACGTCCCGGTTCTTCGCCCATTTGACTGCGAAACATGCAAATCCTGCGGTTTGGGCTTCGCTAAAAACGAACGCCGGCGCGGCGGTTGATGGCTGGATTTGCCAGTCAAATCGCTCTCGGATGTGTTTCTCATGCAGGAAGAAGAAGCTTGAATTTAAGAGCCCGGACTGTGGCGATGAAGAATGAAACGACAGGACGGGGTTTCCAGCCTCGCGGGTTTTATCAGTAAATTTTTTCATTATCCCCCGCGTTGGCCTCTCCCCCGTGGGTAGCGCTGCTGTCGGAGCGGGCGGGTGGATGGGTGGGTGGTTGCGGCAGCAGGGCGGGCCGAAGGGGGTCGGGTTAGCGCTTGACCCGCAAAGCCATTCAGCTCTCAGAATGATCCATTGTTTGAGTCCCTTCTTTGTTCGGCGCCCGGGGTGGAGAAAGAGGCCGGCAAGGGGGTCGGGGGTTCGGTCCCTCTCCGGGGTGACGGGGGTCTGCGGTTGCCCTCGACACATTCTCACCTACGGGGCCTTTCGGAGCTCAGAGGCCGGCGCATCCCGATGCTTTATTGGGTTCCGCACGCTCCGCGAGAGGCGGGTGTCCAAGGGTTCCTTCGTCACGGCTAAAATATCCCAGCGCTTTTTTTTTCCAGCGTATTTAAAGGAACGAGAAGCGCAAGAGGCGACTCAAGGGTGCGTTTGGATCCCGGCTTCAACGCTTCACAGCGGAGCGTACTGGTTTTGGAAAACGGTATCTTCACCGTGGTGCAAAAACGTACTAAAAGGTCACGAATCATATCACGACTTCAGTTCCTGACTAAGGTGGTTTTGGTTCGACTCCTGCCTTCAGCACAGTCAGTGATACAAGTCATAATTAGCTAACATGCTAATGGATGGTAGGTTGCAATGAGCAAGCAGGGATGGTGGTGAATCACCATGGAGTTTTAACCAAAACAAGCCTCTCGCTGTCGGAGTCGGAGAGCGAGTGAGTTCTTCAGAGCCGTGAGGAAAACGGCTTCAGATGGTGACCTTTGACCTCCTCTCTTTCTGAACATCACAACCACCAACAGGGAAAATATAACTGCAACCGTCTTCTATGTTTACGTTGCTTTTTCTTCTTGATCCCCTCATATCAGACTATTTCCTTAAAGCGTGATTGGTAGTCAGGAAGTCAGGTGGTAAAGGTTGTTAGGTAGACGGGTAGTCAGGCGGTTGCGTGGTCAAGTAGTAGGGTAGTTGGTTAGTCAAGTAGTCGGGGAGCTGGGTAAGGTATTCATAAGGCAGTTAGGTAGTTAGGTGGTCGGTGAGTTAGGTTGTTAGAAAGTCAGCTAGTCCGGAAATCGTGGGGTCAGGTAGTTGGGTGTCCAGGTATTTGGGTAGTCGGGTAGTCAAGTGGTTGCACGGTTAGTTAGTCAAGCACTCAGGTGGTCAGATAATCAGGTGCTTATGTGGTGATGTGTTCAGGTAGAAGGGTAGTTAGGTAGTCGGATAGTCAGCGGTTAGGTAGTCGGGCGGTTTGGGAGTCAGGCTGTTGGGTAGTCAAGTAGTAGGGTAGTGGGTTAATCAGGTAGTCGGGGAGTTGGGTAAGGAATTCATAAGGCAGTTAGGTGGTCGGTAAGTTAGGTTGTTAGAAAGTCAGCTAGTCCGGAAATCGTGGGGTCAGGTAGTTGGGTGTCCAGGTATTTAGGTAGTCGCATAGTCAAGTGGTTGGGTAATTAGGTGGTTAGGTAGTCAGGTGATCAGTAAGTTAGGTCGTCAGAATATCAGGTGATCAGAAAGTCAGGTGGCACGGTAGTCAGGAAATCGTGTGGTTAGGTAGTTGGGAGTCCAGGCATTTAGATAGTCAGGTGGTCATGCACTTAGTTAGGCAAGTAGTAAGGTGGTCAGGTGGTCATGTAGTCAAGCACTCAGGTGGTCAGACAGTTAGATGCTCATGTGGTGAGGTGTTAAGGTAGTAGGGTAGTCAAGTGCTTAGGTAGTCAGGTAGTGAGGTAGTTGGTCAGTTAGGAAAAGCACACGCCCTCTTTCTTCCGGAGATGCTGCTTGGGGTCTTTGGGTTAAATAACACGTTGCATGAAACAAGAAGTTCATAAACAGCCGCTGACGATACAGACGCACTCGGCGTCCCAAAAATTCTTCTGTTATTTATCTATTTTTTGCTATAACTCGTGATGCATTTGCACGCCTGATTCTTTCACCTATTGATTCGCCACAGCCGCGGCGCATATTTCAGAGCGGAACACCTTCGGAGGTGCGTTCAGTATTGAACACAGGAGAACTCTGGTCCATCACGGTATTCACTTACACAGAACAATTACCGTACCTGCTACTGCGTGAATCCGGCAAAGTTGCGGCATGATTCGGGTAGGAATAAAAAGGCGACAAAGCTAATTTGCTGGGCGTCAGACACAAGGGCGCGCTGTGACCTTTTCCATGACTACAGGAGCGGAGTAGGTGTATTTGAAAAAATAAATGAAAGGTCTGACTGGAAAGGTCAGGACACATGTTTTCATAATGTGGAGTAAAGTGTGTTTTCGCGGGTGTTTTTCCGGACGAATGCGCAAAGAGTCCGCACAAGTCGCAAGTGAAGGGCCCCGCCACTTCCTGTCTCACATGGAACATCAGTTTGGCAGACAAGCTCAAGGTGAAGCTCTTTTTGTTTTGCACCCTTGTTGGACAAGGCCTCCTGCAGAAGTCTGATGGAGTACCGCTGCACTGACCTCCCAGAGGAAAGTCGTCAAGAGTACTTCTGCAAGCACTCATTTGGACATCAGTGGACGTGTGAAGGTTCACTTTTGTCAACCTGGATTCAGTCAATGTCTGCAGGTTCCTCTTGGACCCTGCTGCTACACCACCCTACTTAACACGTATGTCCTTTTAAATACATCAGTATCCCGCGGGGTCACAGCGGGCAACCAATCATCTGCCTCCAAGAGTCCGAGCAAGTCACGACTAGTGGGCCCTGTCGTTTCCCGTTTCACGTGGAACATCCGTTTGGCGAAAAAAGTTGAATCCGTTCTTGTTAAGCACCATATTTGACAAGGCCTCCTGGGGAAGTTGAATGG